>NC_086384.1:39362641-39662641 GCF_036588685.1 Mytilus trossulus | reverse complement strand
ATTTTTATTTACTTATACTAACGTTATGGTGCGAAAACCAAGAAAAATGCTTATTTGGGTCCCTTTTTGGCCCCTAATTCCTTAACTGTTGGGACCTAAACTCCCAAAATCGATACCAATCTTCCTTTTGTGGTCATAAACATTATGTTAAAATTTCATTGATTTCTATTTACTTAAACTAAAGTTATAGTGCGAAAACCCAGAATAATGCTTATTTGGGCCCTTTTTTGGCCCCTAATTCCTAAACTGTTAAAACCAAAACTCCCAAAATCAATACCAGCCTTCATTTTATGGTCATAAACCTTGTGTTAAAATTTCATAGATTTCTATTCACTTTTACTAAAATTAGAGTGCGAAAACTAAATGTATTCGGACGACGACGACGACGACAACGACGACGCAGACGACGACGCCAACGTGATAGCAATATACGACGAAAATTTTTTCAAAATTTGCGGTCGTAGAAAAATCTAAATACATGGTTAATTTCACCGTATTGAAGAATTTGTTGAAATCAAACAAAGTTTAATTTTGGAGCCCGATTTGGACCAACTTGAAAACTGGGACATAATCAACCAGATGCTCTGCAGGGCGCAGCTTTATACGACCGCAGAGGTTGAACCCTGAACAGTTGGGGCAAGTATGGACACAATATTCAAGCTGGATTCAGCTCTAAATTTGGATTGTGATTAAATAGTTGACACAGCATAGGTTTCTGACACAGAATGAATGTGGTCTAATGAACTTAAAAAAAATAATTTGCCTTTGAGCAATTCACTATTCTGTTGAATATTAATCCTCTCAAAAAATGTTTGAAAAAATTTTCTTTTTATTTATGAAATCTGAAATGAAAAAAATTGACCCCCCCCAATTTTTTTTCAAATCCCCCTTTCCCTTATTTCAAAACTGATCTCAATTCAAATTTCTAATGAAGTTTGCAACAATAACTACTCATTTAAATACATCATAAAATATTAAAATGTAAAAAAAGTGCTTGTTATCACTGGCAATGACTGAATGGTAAAGATTGTTTTAATCTATCAGTTGGAAGTAAAAGTGAATATACAATGTATATTGTATAAAACAATGATTTAAGTTGATTCAACTACTATTCTGGACAAAGAAAGATAACTCCAATTGAAATCCAATTGGAATTTCTTGCTATTGCACAATATTGTGCAATTAGATATTTCTTGCAATTGTGCAATACTGTGCAATTGAAAAGATTTGCTTTTGCACAATACTGTGCAATTGAAGATTTCTTGCTATTGCACAATACTGTGCAATTGAAGATTTCTTGCTATTGCTGAATTTATAACTGTGCAATTGAAAATTTCTTGCTATTGCACAATACTTAATATAATAATTTTGGATCCTGATTTGGACCAACTTAAAAACTGGGCCAATAATCAAAAATCTAAGTACATTTTTAGATTCAGCATATCAAAGTACCCAACCGATTCAATTTTTGTCAAAATCAAAACTAATTTTGGACCCTTTGGACCTTAATGTAGACCAATTTGAAAACGGGACCAAAAATTAAGAATCTACATACACAGTTAGATTCGACATATCAAAGAACCCCAATTATTCAATTTTTGATGAAATCAAACAAAGTTTCATTTTGGACCCTTTGGGTCCCTTATTCCTAAACTGTTGGGACCAAAACTTCCAAAATCAATACCAACCTTCCTTTTATGGTGATAAACCTTGTGTTTAAATTTCAGAGATTTCTATTTACTTATACTAAAGTTATGGTGGGAAAACCAAGAAAAATGCTTATTTGGGTCCCTTTTTGGCCCCTTATTCCTAAACTGTTGGGACCTAAACAACTCCCAAAATCAATCCCAACATTCCTTTTGTGCTCATAAACCTTGTGTTAAAATTTCATAGATTTCTATTCACTTTTACTAAAGTTAGAGTGCAAAAACTAAAAGTATTTGGACGATGACGACGACGACGACGCCAACGTGATAGGAATATACGACAAATTTTTTTTCAAATTTTGCGGTCGTATAAAAACTGCATTTTAACCTGTGTTCTATTTTTAGCCATGATGGCCATGTTTTTTGACGAAACAGAAAATAAAACACAAACTTTATTTTATACAACCTAAAATTGGTCAAATTGACTTATTTGTAGATCTTACTTTGCTTAACATTTTTGCTATTAACAGTTTATCTGTATCTATAATAATATTCAAGATAATAACCAAAAACTGCAAAATTTCTTTAAAATCATCAACAAGGGGCATTATACCTGAAAAACCAGTTACCCAAATCGGCTGAAAGTTTCAGGACAGGTAGACCTTGACCTTGACCTAATAAATACTTTAACTTCTTGTCTTATTTGCTCTAAATGCTGGAGTTTTTGAGATATAAGCCAAAAACTGCATTTTACCCTGTGTTCTATTTTTAGCCATGATGGCCATGTTTTTTGACGAAATAGAAAATAAAACACAAACTTTATTTTATACACCCTACTGATCATTCAGTTGAAGTTTGGTTGAATATGGTTGAGTAGTTTTAGAGGAGAAGATTATTTAAAGTTAGCAAATATGATGAACAAATTGTGAAAAATTGGCATTAAAGGACAATAACCCCTTAAGGGGTCAATTGACAATTTTGGTCATATTAACTTATTTGTAGATCTTACTTTTCTGATAATTTTTGCTGTTTACAGTTTATCTTTATCTATTATAATATTCAAGATAATGACCAAAAACTGCAAAATTTCCTTAAAATTACCAATTAAGTGGCAGCAACCCAACAATGGATTGTTTGATTCATCTGAAAATTTCAGGGCTGATAGATCTTCACCTAATGAACATTTTTAACCCATGTCAGATTTGCTCTAAATGCTTTCGTTTTTGCGATATAAGCCAAAAACTGCATTTGACCCCTATGTTCTCTTTTTAGCAATGGCGACCATGTTTGTTGATGGATCAAAACTTCAGATACAATTTATAAACTAGATACCCTAAGGAACATTCAGTTAAAGTTTGGAAGTATTTGGCCTAGTAGTTTCAGAGGAGAAGATTCTTGAAATAGTTTACGACGACAGACGACAACAGAAGACGGAAGACGATGGACGCCAAGTGATGGCATAAGCTCACATGGCTACACCAGGTGAGCTAAAAATGTAATTCAAGTATTTCCAAAATACGGCAGTGAGCCAGAGGTAAACATCCTTGATTACCAGTATGTTTGACACCCAAGCTGTCAAGTGAAGCCATATAATTATACATCTCCTTTGATTTACAGGTAAAATATAACACAGGTGTCAATTACACCTGTACAGTAGTAAGAAATTATCAAATATGGCGTCTGAATTTTTCATTCTTTCATACACAGGAGTTTTTTCTTCAAAACGGGAGGATGGGAGGACACCCCTGAAAACGGGATCATTGTACGCCCGTCGGGAGATTCACATGTATGCGACCAAAAGTTTTGCTGTCGTATAAAAACCCAAAAGCTGTAAGCTCTGAGGAAAATTGATGCCATTGTCTCTAATATTGGTATATTTTTGATGCAAGTCTTGATTAGACCAAAATATAGCAATATACGACCAAAAATGTTTGCAGTCATATAAAATCCCAAAAGCTAAAAGCTCTGATGAAAATTGATGCCATTGTCTCTAATATTGGTATATTTTTTATGCTAGTCTTGATTTTCACATTATTAGAATTTCGGGAGACTTTTCAGTTCATGGTAGGTAGGTCTGGAACAGCCCTCAGAACACATACCTCTTGCTGTCACATTAGTTGTTATCAGGACTTTTTCTTTGCCTTCTTTAAATCTGTTAATAATGGCGGCTCTTTGTTCTATTGTTAACTCTCCCGTCAGTAAACCTACAACATGGCCATCTTTTGTCATCATTTCTGCTAACCAGGCAGCTGTTTTTCTTGTCTGAAAATAACAGGGAAGTAAGTTTTGCTCATTGGTGAAGACTGTACAGAGCCATATAAATGAATATATATATATATATATATTCATATAGTTAGTGTAGCAAAATATTGCGTTAATTTTCATCATTTTGTAAATATTTTAAACATTCTTATACTGTGGATTCATTAATATTCGTTGGATACCAATTTTCGTGGGTTTCGTGGGAACAGGTGAACCACGAATTCAAATGCTCAACGAATAACATATTTTCAATAGGCCTTGTATACCGAGATTGGCAAAACCACGAAATCAAATATCCACGAATATGTAAGTTTTCAGCATTCCACGAAAATTGATACCCACGAAAATAAATGAATCCACAGTATTTACATACTAAATAGTGTGTTAAAATTACATTGTTAGGCAATCTATATATTCATTTAGCCGTATAGCTACTAGAGCACAATAGAAACAGTACAACAGGCCAACTTGCAGTGGACATAAACCAAGGTCTGTATTTTTTAAGTCCAATTAACCTTATGTTCAAATAAATCAATCTAAAATTACAAGGCTCATACATACTGGTATATAATGATATTCCCTATTTAAATTTTTTATCAAGATGTTTGTTTAATTATCTCCCCTTAAAGTTATCTGACAAATTATTTTTCTTCATATTCTTCACTCAGAATTATATACCTTCTTTGTATGAAGATAATTAAAAGTTTCATTAACAGCAATTATATAGACAATTTCAGAGATATGCTTATACTTTTTGTGGAAGAAATTAAAGACTTAAGCTTGAGTATTTGATTGGCAGAGAAAGCTGAGTCCCAGAAAAAAAACATAAGCCAACGCTCCGTGTTGAAGGCCGTACTTTAATCTATAATGGTTTACTTTTTAAATTGTTATTTGAATGGAGAGTTGTCTCATTGGCACTCACGCCACATCTTCCTATATCTATATAAGCTTCAGCAAGAAAACTAACAATTCTCTTCAAGTAAGATCGAGTCAAAACTACCTGTCATTTGGCATATTTTTGAAAGCACACCTTACAGCTGATAAGCTAGAAATAATGTACATGAACTTCTTAGGACCATTGGACCACCTAGGTGTTTTGACAGAAAAGAAAATAACATGCTGGCTACAAAGGGTGGGCCCAGCAGTTCACCTAGAAATTTGCCCAATCCCAACATTGACGGGTTGAAAAAAACATATTTACACTTGTATGCAAATTTCTTCGCCATTACATAAAATCAACAAAGTTTCTGTAAAATTTGACAACACAATTTCAAACAAGAATGTGTCCATAGTGCACAGATGCACCATCATTTACTATTTTCAATAAATCATTAAAATTAGAATCATACGGAACATGTGTACTAAGTTTCGAGTTGATTGGACTTCAACTTTACCAAAAACTACCTCAAACAAAAACTTTATTCTGAAGCGGGACAGACAGGCCAACGAACGAACGAAGGAATGGACAAACAAACAAAGGGATGGACAGACGCACAGACCAGAAAACAAAATGCCCATGAATAGGGCATAAAAATGAGATGTCACAATTAATGTTCACACCAGAACGCAGATCTCAGATATTTTGGTGACAAAATACCAAAAGTGTAAATACATTTATCACAAAATCCCTGTGAGCTGAAGTGTAGAACTTACTGCACAAAATATCATAGACTGTCCAATTGATATTGTTCCATATATATTACTGAGTGCATGGAATTTAGCTTCCACATCCGTGCATTCTATATAAAATTGTTTAATATTGTCTAAGCTTTCTTCTTCTCGTCGTAATTTTATTACGATTGGACTCCTGGGTATCACAGCCTGGGCAAAGTCCATCACTTGATCATCGTATGTAGCGGAGAATAACAACATCTGACACGACTGTTTGTTTAACATTCTGAAACAAAGAATTATTTTACATATTGTTAAAAATTGTATAGTTCTTTACAATATGCCAAATAGCAGGATCTTCTTCACTGACACTTGGAAAATTTAGTGAAGCTCTCTCTGTGAATAAACTGTTCAAAAACAATTCTGGCATAAAAATATTTTTGTATTCTAAAATGCATTTTACTTAAGGTGGTACCGAACACATTCACTGAAATTTATTTGGCTCTTTTAATTTTCATAAAGTTTTGACAAATGATTTACTTTGACCCTTTGACAAAAATGTAAAAATTTCCAAAAAAACAACCATTTTATCAGAAAAATACACTGGTTATATAGCAGTTTGACAAACACTAATTTTGATCATTGAGAAACTTAATATTCCTTTAACATTACAATGTAATTAAAACATTTCCTGTGAAAGTACTTTTATTTGTCGGGTACCAATTTTCGTGGTTTTCGTGGATGACTTTATCCACGAATTTAAGTGTCCAACGAAATAAAACAACCATTGTACAAATCAAGACATGAAAAGATCCCATTCGTTAGGTTTGACTACTGATATGATATGATCTAGAGAAAATTTTGAATAATGCCAAACCTGAGAATACTTTAATGGCAGTCACAGAACTATAATTGCATGCAGGATTATACCCATTTAATCTTTAATAGCCTAAACTGTACAACTTTTGATCTTTTAATTTTCTTTAATAAAATATTTTTGATTGATGAAAGTCAGATTTCCGGCATTGATATGCTAGTATGATAAAGTGTTCATTTTTTATCCTTATAGCATCAGAAAATTATCACAATATTGTACTATCAAAATAAACAAACTTTAAGAATTTGATAGAAAAAAATTGTGACGGAGCATTTTAAATCCTGATAACATATAAAATTTCACACAGAAATAATTTGACCTCTAAAATGTAATGGATTGGTATTGACTGATCTACTTTACTTACCTTTGTAACCTAACAGACTGATCTTGATGACCTTGTGTTGCTATCATGACGTCTGCTTCATCCAGTACAAATACTTTTAATAATTTCGGGTCAAAACATTTATGTTTAATTGCCCAATCACACACCGTGCCAGGTGTCCCTATAATGATGTGGTCATCTTTTTGCTGTCCTCTGGAAACTGTAAAATAACAAATGGCAATCAAAAACTGAGAATTTATTTATTTTGATAGACAACAATTATCATGGATAAAGGAAACATTGTATTTCATGTATATTTAATTTTGAGGTTGTCCAAATAAGGCATACAAACCTCCAAAAAAATTATTCATTGAACATTTAAATTCATGGTAATTGGTTTAACTGTACACAAAGAAAAACAATGAAAATTTGTTTCCCACATATAATAATAAATCTAAAGAAAGCTATATTTGATCATCTTCTACATAATGCTATATTCTGCCAATTTAGTTAGGTCAAGTTTAGTGGGTTAATGTTCAAAATTGTTTCTCCATAGACTGTAATGGTAACATTTTCTTCTGTTGCTCAGTCCATATCATTAACTTAGATATGTATGATGGCTCGTTTCGACGCTGAGACATTTTTACATTTGTGGTTAAGTTTTGAGGTACAAAGTGAGATTTATTTTTTCCTTAAATTACCAAACCCTGAGAATCCTTTTGTGATGGGCTCCTCTCCTCATTGTTAAAAAAAAACACTTTTTTAACACATACTTTGAACACATTCAATAGCTCCATAGTTTTTACACATTTATTGTATGTTCCCTTACTTTCTCAATCAACACAAATGGTTAAGCTCAGTCACTTGTTTATCATAGAAACTTATCACTACACAGAGATTTTTTGTTTTACACACAACTTTTGAGTTCCCCATTTTGAGGCGCATTAGGGATATTGACCCAAGTATAGATTATTACATGTCATTTTTCATATCAGACCCTTTATCAGCCCTCAATCATGATATCAGCCTTAGAGCTGTATAGGGATATTGACCCAAGTAAAGATTATTATATGACCCTTTATCAGCTGTAGGCTCTAGAGCTGATATAATTAAGGGCCGATAGAGGGTCTGATAAAAAAAAATGACATGTAATGATCTTTTTATCATATATTGCAGTAGAAGAAACACAGACAACAACTATTAAAATCTTGTTTTTCTTTTAACTTTTACATAATAATTTACGGACAACCAAATACAAACTTAACTTTATTTTTTTTTATTGATATAACAAGCATTTCTTTTTATTGATATAACAAGCATTTCTTTTTATTGAAATAACAAGCATTTATTTTTATCTTGTTAAAACAATTATCATGTTCTTAGTTTTAAAAAAAATTGTCATCTTTCCTCCGACGGTTGCCCCCTAACACGTGCATAGTTTTTCCTTTAAATTGTAATGGACAATTTTTGGCATCTCATTTATGTCTTTCAATTCAATTTGGTTCTTCAAACAGTTTTTGAAAAGTCTTTGATCACTTGAGATTTTCTGCACTTTGTTATTTTTCAAAAATTTCTGGAAATGCAGAAGTGTCATGGAAATTACAGAAAGGCACGTGATAACATTCTGGAAGCAGACCATAAAGGTTCTTTTATCAGCCTATCTGAAGGAAATTTTAAGGAATCTGGTCAATAATTCCAGTAATCCTTTAATAGCCTTTAATTTAAATGTTATTGAATCGTAATCTTTTCTATAAGTATATGATAAGGTATCTTATCAATGTACATATATTTAAGTGATAGATGAATAAGAGGAGAGATCTGGTTAGTATATTCTTTTTCACTATAAATAATCAATTTTGCATTCAGTGATATTGTTTGCCATTAATTAGTGAAGAATAAAGGCTTTTTCCCCTGAAGAAAAGTCACAATTTGAAAAACAAGAGGCTCTCAAGAGCCTGAATCGCTCACCTTAATTTTTTTGGTTAAATCTCTCATCAATGATTATTTTGGCTTTTCAGTTTATTTAAATGTTCTTTGAATCGTCCTATTTTCTTTAAAAGCAAAAAAAAAAAATCATTTTCTCCTATGTCCTATTTTAGCCATAGGAGCTATGTTTCTTGACATACAAGGAAATAAAATATAAAATTTATACTAGATACTCTGAAACTCATTTAGCCTAAGTTTGGCTGAAATTGATACAGAAGTTTCAAAGGAGAAGATATTTTTAAAGTAAGTCAACATGATGAACAAATTGTGAAAAAAGTCTTTAAAGGGCAATAACTCCTTAAGGGGTCAATTGACAATTTTGGTCAAATTGACTTATTTGTAGATCTTACTTTGCTTAACATTTTTGCTATGAACAGTTTATCTGTATCTATAATAATATTCAAGATAATAACCAAAAACTGCAAAATTTCTTTAAAATCATCAATTAGGGGCATTATACCTGAAAAACCAGTTACCCAATTCGGCTGAAAATTTCAGGACAGGTAGACCTTGACCTAATAAATACTTTAACTTCTTGTCTTATTTGCTCTAAATGCTGGAGTTTTTGAGATATAAGCCAAAAACTGCATTTTACCCTGTGTTCTATTTTAAGCCATGATGGCCATGTTTTTTGACGAAATAGAAAATAAAATACAAACTTTATTTTATACTGATCATTCAGTTGAAGTTTGGTTGAATTTGGTTGAGTAGTTTTAGAGGAGAAGATTTTTTAAAGTTAGCAAAATTGACGAACAAATTGTGAAAAATCGTCATTAAAGGACAATAACCCCTTAAGGTGTCAATTGACAATTTTGGTCATATTAACTTATTTGTAGATCTTACTTTTCTGATCATTTTTGCTGTTTACAGTTTATCTTTATCTATAATAATATTCAAGATAATGACCAAAAACTGCAAAATTTCCTTAAAATTACCAATTTAGTGGCAGCAACCCAACAATGGGTTGTTTGATTCATCTGAAAATATCAGGGCTGATAGATCTTGACCTAATGAACATTTTAACCCCATGTCAGATTGCTCTAAATGCTTTCGTTTTTGAGATATAAGCCAAAAACTGCATTTGACCCCTATGTTCTATTTTTAGCAATGGCGACCATGTTTGTTGATAGATCAAAACTTCGGATACAATTTATAAACTAGATACCCTAAGGAACATTCAGTTAAAGTTTGGAAGTATTTGACCTAGTAGTTTCAGAGAAGAAGATTCTTGAAATAGTTTACGAAAACAAAGACGACAGACGACGACGACGACGACAGAAGACGGACACCAAGTGATGGCATAAGCTCACTTGGCCCTTCGGGCCAGGTGAGCTAAAAAATGGCTTAAAATTATTCCCAAAAAGACAATTTTTTTCCCAAACAGTGCAGTCTCAGTAGTAATTGTGCATGAATATTAACTGAAAAACACTCATTGAAACAATTTTCTTGCCTACAAGGACTATATGTGCACATTTGAGGGTCTATTCATGTATCATCACTGACAAAATGGGGTTTTATTTTAAAGCAGAATTGACTCTTGAAAATGGGTCTGTAAATTGAAGTTTCAGTCAAATTCATGGTTTATCGTAAATTTTCCAATTTAATGAAAATGACGCATATTTTCCCAATAAAAAAGGGTAGAGGTAGTTTTGAAAAAAGCTAACAATATCACTGGCATTATAAATATACTTGATGTACTTGATTATTGGTTCACTACTAGACAGAACAACTGAAATACCTCTTTCTCCTCTGACAGCGTAACTAATTCTTAGTCCTGTCATTTTCTGTCCCATCTGTTCAACATTTTGTCCGATCTGTAAAGCTAATTCATATGTTGGGGCTAAACAGAGACACTAAAATGAAAAATCGAAATTCTAACATTATTTCATTTTTCTGATGTGGTTGCCATTTTTATTTTACTTTGCCATATAGGTGGAGATAACTCGGGCAAATAAAATATTTTTTTAAGGATTTCATGAAAGAAAAAAATCACATATTTCATTATGTCGCAAGGAAGTGATTACAGTGACCCAAAGTTTTCATTTTATTTTTTGAAAGCATTTTCTATTACCTTAACTTCATAGTCCATTTAAAAAAATTGTGAAGTTTTCTTTCTCTGCATACAAGTGTTTTTTCAATGTTAACTCTAAAATTTTGTACAACCTGAAGTATGGATTAATATTTCTGTGACCCACACTTTCATATTAATTTACTATTTTAATTCAAACCTACACCTAACTTAATGAGATCTTATAAAAATAAATAATGGCCAATACAAACCTGAGGATAATCTTTGCTGATATCAACTCTACTTAACATTGTTAAGACAAAAGCTGCTGTTTTCCCTGTTCCACTCTGACTCTGTGCTATCATATTTACTGGTCTAAAAAATCAAAACATTTTGGGATACTGAATATTGATCAGCAAATATAAATAAACTGTAAAAATGTCTCATCCTGTTAAAATCCACTTCCCTCCACAAAGGTAGAAATCACCAAAACATACTTACATTCCTTACATTGAGAGGCTATACTATTATTCCTTTGAGGTCGTTCATTTGGCTTGCCATTGAAGTTGTTTTTCAATGGTCAAACATTTCTATCTTAATCTGCTTATGAGCTGCTTGAATTTGTAATGATATAATGTGATGGTATGCAGGAGATTGGCAGCCCCAAAAGATGTTCTATCCAGCCACATTCTGTATGTGCATATCTATAATGTGATGGTATGCAGGAGATTGGCAGCCCAAAAAGATGTTCTATCCAGCCACATTCTGTATGTGCATGTCTATAATGTGATGGTATGCAGGAGATTGGCAGCCCAAAAAGATTTTCTATCCAGCCTCGTTCTGTATGTGCATGTCTAAAATGTGATGGTATGCAGGAGATTGGCAGCCCAAAAAGAGGTTCTATCCAGCCACATTCTGTATGTGCATATCTAACTTAAGCAGAAGTCTGTAATTCAGTGGTTGATGTATAGACTGTTATTTTTCATCTTGGATTGTTCACGATTTGTTATCACTGGGCATTTTATTACTTGCAGGGAGGCATGTGTTTTTTCCCTCTCATTATTGAAGGCTGTACAGTGACCTTATAGTTCTTAAAAACTCAGTTTTTGGACTACATCGGAAATGTATCTCCTTGGCAATCATATCACATCTTCTCATAACATACTGTGGATTCATTATTCAATCGTTGCATACCAACTTTCATAGTTTTCCCACGTGGATACAGGTGAACCACGAATTCAAATGTGCAACAAATAACTTATTTTCAATAGGCTTTGTAAAAAGAGATTGGCAAAACCACGAAATCAAATATCCACTAATATGAAAGTTTTCAGCAATCCACGAAAATTGCTACCCACGAAAATAAATGAATCTACAGTAATAATTTTATGGTGACTATTTTTTTATCTAGATTGTCAAGACATGTATTAAAAGTAAAGTTATCGTGCGGAATTCATCAATTCTATTGATTTCCTATTATTTCTTGAATTGTAGAAACAACCATGAATTATATCAAACAAGATATGACCATTAAATCCATTGGTTTCAAACAGAAGGAGGACTGATGGAATGGCTAAATGGTACTAATTGGTCAAGATATTTTTGAGCCAGGGGAAAACAAAAATACTTTTTACTGTAAAATCTATAGTTAGATGATAGGTCATCAAAACTTACGGGTCTGCTAAGAGAGTTGGCAATGCTGTTTCTTGGATCTTTGAAGGAGCTGTGAATCCCATCTTGTAAACACCTTCTAATAATTCTTTTTTCCTAAAAACAGATAAAAAAAAAGGTTTTAGTGATATAAACTTTAAAATCTTAATTACAATATTGTGAATTAGTTGTTTTTCAAGTGATACAAATTTTCTGTGGACTTTGAGGGCTCATGTCATGATGTGAGTCTCAAATATAAAGTTCAACACAGAACAATGTCAATATAGGGTTAATGCAGACTTGTGTAAAACCATGAATCAGATATCCTTAAAAAATATTTTTTCTTTTGTTGATGAAAAAAAACCTCCCAAGTTAGGAGCCTGTAGTTCATGACTGTCATATTTGTTTTTGGTTTATAGTTTTTTTATATAAATTAGGCCGTTAGTTTTCTCAATTGAATTGTTTCGTACTTTTCATGTAAAGGCCTTTTATCATGTTTATAGCTGACTACTAGTATATGGTATGGTTTTTATTTCATTGTTGAAGGCATTTTTCCATTTTTCTATCATACGGAATGATGACAAATATGAGAAACAAACTTAATGTGTAATGGGTTTTAAGCAGGTTTCGTTCTGCAAATTTATTTGCGCAAACGACAATTCAAGGTAAATTATGATTGATTTGTCTATTTATAGATACGTTAATTGGAGGATTTAGTTTCCACAACAGAAAGTGTTATCAATTCCGTTGGTGTTTAATTTTTTTAGAGATTTGTTTTTGTTTGGGAGTATGAAAAGTCAATTTTATTTTTATTCTGCAAATCGGCAAAATCGGGTCCGTGGATCCGTTAAACAACAAATTAAAAAAGTCCTGGCCTTATATCCTCTTTATTTGAACTTTGAAAGATAGTTGACTCATTGGCAATTATTCCACATCTCCTTAATTTTCTAATCTAATGTACTTACAAATTTAAAGCTTCAAATGTTTTTACAGAATACAATGGAGAATTAGGATCTTTCTGCAAAACTTCTAAATTTGCTTTTGAAGATATCAACTTTGAGTGGATCAATTTCCTCAGCAATGATTCATCTTCTTTAGTATTCCCTATGTAGAAAAGAGAAAAAATATTACAGACATTTCTTATAATTTAACTCTAAATTCCATTTTTCAAATTAAAAGTTGTTTAAATTTTACTAAGGGCCTTGTGAGAAACTACCAACTAAATATCAAGCACTAAAAAAAAAAAAATTTTCTAAAAAGGTAAAGAAATTATAAAATAACAATTACAATTTAATTAAAAACTAGCTTGTGTATGAAATTCAGTGTTTCTCATCAAAAGATATATATATAAAGGTAAGCCGGCCATAATATATTGACATTAGTGTTATAGTCTAAGTTAAGCAACTTTACAATAGCTTACAACAATCTATTTAAATTATAGGGAATGATATACACCAATCAATGATGAGTTTATTTAGATGTAACCAAAATCTTTTAATGCGTGTGGAATGCGCAATTTTCCCTTTTGGGATCAATATTCTTCTGTAAGCTGTTCCATCCGTGCATCCGTAGTAATTTTTGTAAAATACGGATTTCTGTCATAGCTGGTCCGTTTCTGATCCGTAGTTTAGAAATCGGTCAATGGTGGACAATTGCAAGAAAATTTACAAAAATAAACGATGTTTGACAAGTTATTTGGAAAGGATTATGACATTTTTAATGCAATAAATGGATTGAAAATTTACTGGAGGCAACTGTTATCACGTTTAAATGAAGCAGCCGAAAGTTAGGTTGATGTACGTTTTTGAGGGACAAGCACCCGAACTTTCGGAAGTGCACGAAGTGATAAAAAGTTGTATTTTTATTAAATAACTTGCTACATATTGCAAAATCAATGCTTCATCCTCTTTTCATAAGATAATGAATCGATTATGTCTAAATTTCTTTAATTATCAATAAAAAGTTGATGTTTCATCAACTTGGTAAAAATTGAAAATGTCCGATGACGGAAGCGACTGAAAGCAAGTATCGTAAACAACAGGGCGACTTGTCTTCACTTTTGGGGGTTGGAGAGAGCGAAGTGACGGTCGGGAAAGCAACTTCTTCGCCCAAGTCGCCTGGTAGCGTGAGCCCTGTAAGTTGATGTAAATTTGTCTGTTCCAAGTCAGGAAACCTATCTTTGTGCATGTGAAAATTATAGTGCAAATTATTATCATATTTTGTGTCTTTTTAGGTCATCCGTCATGGAGGTATCCCATATCCCGCTTCTCATTGCCATAATAGCACATGGAATTTCCCGTGTTGCGCTAGACTTCTTTTTCTTGTATTCACGCTTAATTATTTGACTTTCATGTTTCACGCTTAATTATTCGACATTTACTGTCACCTGTTCAAATCAAAGTGCTGGATAGCACCTGTGGAAAGTTTGCAAAGGTAGATTGTAATATTTCAAATAGATTGTGTGTAGATTGCATGGTTAACTTTTTTTTCCTACTTAAAAAAGAAAAAACTTTATCAAGAAATAGTTGTAACAGGATGCTGCTATGAAGTATCTCAAACAAAGCTCTCAAAATTAGTCATTCCCAAGGTCGCCTGACATTAAGCAAAGTCCAATACAAATTGGTCTGGTCTAGTAATTAGACAATATACGTATAGTGTCTTGAAATATGAAATTTATTTGTATGAGGCTTAGAAACGGGAAAATGCGAGGTTCTACCGAGCATTTTCCCGTTTCGTGCCCAATACAAATAAATTTCACATTTCAAGACACTATACGTATATTGTTTTTATACTGAAATCGAAAAAAAAAATGAAAAATGAAAAATCATGTAACAAAAATTGTTAAAAAAAGTGTTTGGAATTTCCCTCTTGAGGTACCATTTTGGGATATTTCCCTATGAGCGTAGTCCAGGTGGTAAGACATTGGCATATTAAGGAATTAGAAAGGGAAAATGAACTTAATTAATAACATTTGATAAACATGATATATAAATAACCAATTTAAAGACATAAAAGTTTAAATTGAAAAAAGTTTGACCATTTTTACTTTGCGTTGTCATGGTCGTGACGTGATGTTGTTGATGAAATACAATAAGGAGGCGGGGCTTATAGGTCAGTTGGGGTCATTGACGTATAAAGTTAATGTTTATACGTATAGCTTTATCTGTACAGTAAACTAGCTGATTGCAGTATAAAGTGATATTCATGATTTTGGGGTGGGGATCTAGACAGTTTACAAGTTCTCAAACAGGCAGGAGGTAGGGTAAGAGTGGCCCTAGGGGACTGGCCTTTTATTTCATCTGATTTGCTTTATTATTCCGTACAAGAATATATGTTGTTTCAGTGTGGGGATTTCATCAGTTTTCAAGTTTTCGAAAATCTTGAATGTTTACAAGTTCTCAAAACAGGATGGGGTGGGGTTACACCGAGGGACTTCCTTATATTTCACTTTATTCGTTTTATTGTCCAATACAAGAATATTTATGATTAAGGGTTGGGGATCTCAACCTTTACAAGTTCTCAAACATGAGGGGTTGGGGATGACTCAGAGGTACTCCCACTATATTTCATTGGTTTTGTTGTGTTGCCCCATAAAAGAATATATATGGTTTAGGGGTTATCATCCCGACCGTATAAGTTTTCAAAAAGAAGTTGGTGGGGTCACCCCTGTGGACTTCTTCTATATTTCATTTTGATTTATTTTATTTTCTCATACAAAAATATATATGGTTGTGGGTGGGGATACCGTATAGCGGGTTATTTTCGCGGGTGTAAAATTTCACGATTTTCATTGAATAAGGTATACGAAAAATTTTGGCGGTTATTATTTTGGCGGATTCAACATTTTTAACATTACCTTTGCATGTTCACTTTTAAATTGGCGGAATTTATTTTGGCGATTTTGTTCTTTCCGCGAAAATAAGCGAAAATTTACACCCCGCGAAAATAACCCGCTATACGGTATCAGCCGTTTACAAGTTCTCAAACAACAAGGGGATGGGAGTGACCCCTAGGGACTCGCCTTCTTTTGAATTTGATTTGTTTTATTGTTCAGTACAAGAATATATATGGTTAAGGGGTGGGGATCTTGACCATTTCCAAGTTGTCAAACAACAGGGGGTGGGGCTGAACCAAAGGGACTCCCACTTTAATTCATTGAATTTGTTTTGTTGCCCTATACACAAATATATATGGTTTAGGGGTAGGGATCTCGACCGTTTACAAGTTCTCAGACATGAGGGGGTGGGGCTGACCCAAAGGGACACCCACTTTATTTCATTTGATTTGTTTTGTTCCCACATAAAAAAATATATATGGTTTATGGGTGAAGATCTCAAAAGAAAGGGGTGGGGTGACTGACCCCTCTGCTGGAGTTCCTCTATATTTCATTTGATTTATTTCATTGTCCCATACAATAATATATATGGTATATGGGTGGAGATCTCAACTGTTAATAAGTTCTCAAAAAACTAGGGGGTGAGCCTTTTATTTCATTTGATTTGTTTTATTGTAACGTATAAGAACATATAATGTTTAGGAGTGGGGATCTGACTGTTTTTAAGTATTCAAACATGAGGAGTTAGGTGGGGTGACACCATGGACTCAACCTAAATTTAATTAATTTGATTTGTTTTATGGTCCTGTGATCATTACTGAAAACCATGTGTGTCTGTCACTTACTGTTTTCTTCAAGTTTATAATTTATTATTGTTATTGAAAATTAAAAAAAAATCCCTTAGGGTTCTATAGTAAATTCCTCCCTTCTGTTGGCCCCTCAAAATACAACTAAATAGACCCCAAGAAGAACCAGATGCTCCGCAGGGCGTAGCTTTATACGACCGCAGAGGTTGAACCCTGAACGGTTGGGGCAAGTATGGACACAACATTCAAGCTGGATTCTGCTCTAAATTTGGATTGTGATTAAATAGTTGACACAGCATAGGTTTATGACACAGAATGAATGTATTCAAATGAACTTAAAATTTTTGTTTTCTCTTAGAGCAATTCACTATGCTTTTGAATATTAATCCTCTCAAAAAAATGTTTGAAGAAATTTTCTTTTTATTTATGAAATTTCAAATGAGAAAAATTGAACCCAATTTTTTATTCACATCCCCCTTTCCCTTATTCCAAAACTAATTTCAATTAAAATATTCTAATGGAGTTTGCAACAATTACTACTCATTTAAATACATCATAAAATATTAAGATGTAAAAAAACTGCTTGTTATCACTGAATGGTAAAGATTATTTAAATTTATCAGTTGGTAGTAAAAAGTGAATAATTATACATTGTATATTGTATATAACAAAGATTTAAGTTGATTCTGGACAAAGAAAGATAACTCCAATTAAAAAAAATTCATGCAGATATTTCTTGCTTACTATACTGGACAAAGAAAGATAACTCTTAATTAAAAAAAAATTTGCTATTTCACAATATTGTGAAATTAGATATTTCTTGCCATTGCACAATACTGTGCAATTGAAAAGACTTGCTATTGCACAATACTTAATATAATAATTTTAGATCCTGATTTGGACCAACTTGAAAACTGGGCCCATAATCAAAAATCTAAGTACATGTTTAGATTCAGCATATCAAAGAGGCCCAAGAAATTAATTTTTGTTAAAATCAAACTTTGTTTAATTTTGGACCCTTTGCACTTTAATTTAGACCAATTTTAAAACTGGACCAAAAATTAAGAATCTACATACACAGTTAGATTTGTCATATCAAAGAACCCCAATTATTCAATTTTTGATGAAATCAAACAATGTTTAATTTTGGACCTCAATTTGGGCCAACTTGAAAACTGGGCCAATAATCAAAAATCTAAGTACATTTTTAGATTCAGCATATCAAAGAACCCCAAGGTTTCAATTTTTGTTAAAATCAAACTAAGTTTAATTTTGGACCCTTTGGACCTTAATGTAGACCAATTTGAAAACGGGACCAAAAATTAAGAATCTACATACACAGTTAGATTCGGCATATTAAAGAACCCCAATTATTCAATTTTGATGAAATCAAACAAAGTTTAATTTTGGACCCTTTGGGCCCCTTTTTCCTTAACTGTTGGGACCAAAACTCCCAAATCAATACCAACCTTCCTTTTATAGTCATAAACCTTGTGTTTAAATTTCATAGATTTCTATTTACTTATACTAACGCTATGGTGCGAAAACCAAGAAAAATGCTTATTTGGGTCCCTTTTTGGCCCCTAATTCCTAAACTGTTGGGACCAAAACTCCCAAAATCAATACCAACCTTCCTTTTGTGGTCATAAACCTTGTGTTAAAATTTCATTGATTTCTATTTACTTTAACTAAAGTTATTGTGCGAAAACCAAGAATAATGCTTATTTGGGCCCTTTTTTGGCCCCTAATTCCTAAACTGTTGAAACCAAAACTCCCAAAATCAATCCCAACCTTTCTTTTGTGGTCATAAACCTTGTGTCAAAATTTCATAGATTTCTATTAACTTAAACTAAAGTTATAGTGCGAAAACCAAGAAATTGCTTATTTGGGCCCTTTTTGGCCCCTAATTCCTAAAATGTTGGGACCAAAACTCCCAAAATCAATACCAGCCTTCCTTTTATGGTCATAAACCTTGTGTTAAAATTTCATAGATTTCTATTCACTTTTACTAAAGTTAGAGTGCGAAAACTAAAAGTATTCGGACGACGACGACGACGACGACGACGACGACGACTCCAACGTGATAGCAATATACGACGAAATTTTTTTCAAAATTTGCGGTCGTATAAAAATATTAAGAACTGAGCAAGAACTTTGTTTAGGAGTCTTTTAAAATAGCAATTAGTATAATTACGATTTTTGTTATAGTCCGATTTCTAATGCCGAATATGTAAAAGGACGAGTTTATTATAGTCCGAGTTTGTTGTGGGCCGAGATCAGATGAGATACCAGATACTTCTGATACTCTCGGGCTTTTACCTAATGAATAGAAATTTGTAAAAAATCGTAGTAAGCAACGAAAAATGTTCATTCATGAAATATTTTAAACCACTATTAATTTTCTCTTCAACCGGAGGAAGGTAGGAAACCTTTGAAACCGGGATTGTAGTACTCCCGATTGGAGGCACACATATATATGGATCTGATGCATGTCTGAAGAATACCAATAAAATCATTACTTAGAAACTGCTCGGTCTCGTGTGTGTATTGATTTTACTTTCTGCGTAGCGCAGATCCCCGAAGTAGTGTTTGTTCATCTTTCAAATGAAGTTGAATTATTTGATTTATCGATGAAAATTCAGTACATTTTTATTCAAGCTGTATACTATTAAAATAGAAGAGCTCAAAATTTCAAAAGCATCTTTCTATTATTAGTTTTCAAACACCAGTACTACATTATCTAGAAGTAGGACACACTTCCTAAAGTAAGTGTGTCTGTCTCTTATCCGGTTAGGCCGATGCCTTAAGAATTGGCCAATCCCGTGCCACGCTTAGTCTCAAATGAGACCCATCATCATTTGTCTGTATTGATTGTGTGTGACAAGGTAAGCCTAATCTATAACAGTCACATCCAATATAGTTGCCTTATCATGCTTATAATTCATAAATGTAATTTCAACATGTTACAGGTCACATACAGTGCGAAATGTATGTGAATGTGAATGGGTTTTGAAATTAATATGGTACAGAAAAAAAATATAAGTGAACAGATGTAGTGTTTATTGATAATTTTTTCAAAACTTCTTTTAATTATCAATATTTTTTAGGATATCACTTACCGTCATCTTCTGGGCCACCTTCTGCAGCGCCTCCAGGGTCAGGAGTAGATTTTGGTTCTCCACTAGCCGCTGACCCTGCACCGTTTACTGTCTCTGCATTGGTTGGTTTGGTTATTTTCAGATTGTCAACCTATAGTATACAGTAAATTAATTAATCTATCATTGTTTTTCCAACACTTATAAAAACTTGTGTTTCAAAACAAGGGAGAATCTGATATCAAGATATTTATTTATCACCATCATAATAATCAAGCATTTGGTGATTATTGCGATTATATAATGAAAATTGATATTTATTTATCACCATCATAATAATCAAGCATTTGGTGATTATTAAACTTAGATAATAACTATTGATATCAATTTCTCTTTAGGTAACCATCATCTTTTAGTGAAAGTTTCCATTCAGTGTTATACAAGAAATAACACTTCATGCAGAACATAGATAACAGGCTAAAACTGTAAGAAAATTATTTGTTATTTAAATTCAATATAAATTTCAATTTACATACAATTCAATGACCATTTAATATTTCAAGCACAACTTAGTATTTGATTAATAAACAAGAATGTGTCCACAGTACATGGATGCCTCACTCGCACTATCATTTTATATGTTTAGTGGACTGTGAAATTGGAATAAATTCTCTAATTTGGCATTAAAATTAGAATGATCCTATCAAAGGGAACATGTATACTAAGTTTCAAGTTGATTGGACTTCAACTTCATCAAAAACTACCTTGACCAAAAACTTTAACCTGAACTTCGCACTATCATTTTCTATGTTCAGCATAACCATGAAGTTGGGGTCAAAACTATAATTTGGCATTCAAATTAGAAAGATCATATCATAGGGTACATGTATACCAAGTTTCAAGTTGATTTGACTTCAACTTCATCAAAAACTACCTTGACCAAAAACTTTAATCTGAAGTGGAACAGAGGGACGAACGAACAGACAGACAGATGAACGATCGACGCACAGACCAGAAAACATTATGCCCCTCTACTATCGTAGGTGGGGCATAAAAATAATATTAAGATTGGAAGCAAACCCAGTTAGCCACAGTGTTTCACTCACCTCTGTGTTGACAGGTTTACTGTCGATTCATTTATTTAATTATTGTGTTGATTGAAGACAATTTTAATTTTCCACGATATTTGATTTCGTGGTTTTGTCTTCAACCTTAAAGAAATTTGACTTTTGCTTCTCATTCAAATTAGTGGTTCATTTGAATATGTTGAACAAGCAAATTCAACAAAAATTAGACTCAATTATAAATAATTTATCTACTGTAAGTGAGCCGGCACGGGACGCTTGCGCTTTTTCATAGGACATTTGCGCTATTTTTTGTGGACACTTGCGCTTCAAAACATAGGACATTTGCGCTTTTGAAAAATGGACATTTGCGCTTTTGCAATTTTTATTGATATTTTTCATCAGAAATCCCAGTCAACAGAATAAATATAAGGGGAATATAGTTCCCATTTTTAAATATGAATAGTACCGCATATAGCGCTGTTTTTTATGGTTAAAACTATATAAAAATCCATTAAGACATATACATTTTTTTCCTTTATTAGTCTCTATAACTTTAAACTCCATGTTCAAGACTGTGTAAATGTGAACTAACTAATGACAAATATAAGTTAAATGTATTAATGTGATTATAACTTCTCATTAAGATTACAGGTAGTCGAATGTAGGTAAAAAGCACAAATGTCCAGTCTATGTAATACAGGTGATTCTAAACTAAAAGCGCAAATGTCCTATCGTTTTACAGGTAAAAAAGCGCAAACGTCCTGTGCCCAAGAGAGCACCAATTAGACCAGTCAGCCACTGAGGCCCCCCTCTATGTATATAAAGTTACACAGCAATAGAGTTCTATTCCAAAACAATGGTTGTGCACGCTAAATATGTTTACTTTGATAACTACCACTAGGCCAGTGTTTTATAAAAGACACAAATGTACTGCAACTAAGGACTTACAGTTGAACATATGCAGGCAAACATTCCCCCTTATTTCCTACTTATTAATAAATGATTTTACCAGTTTTGTTCAAGACCTTTTCTGTTTTGATGCTATATATATATATTTCTTTAATGCTGTCAAGGCAGTTTATTCCAAACCCGTTGAAATCAGTACATTTACCTTGCAGACAGAGTTTTTCCCCCCATTTGATTTGTTTCACATTTTGTAATATAGATATATATATCTGATCATTTGTATATTTATAAGTGAGTTATAAGGTACGGGTTTTGCTCTAAGATAAAGGCTGTACTGCTAATGATAGTGTAATTTACATCCAAAACACTTGATATAGATCTGGTTGATAGTTGTTTAATTAACAATCATACCACATCTCCTTATTTTACAAAAAATGATTTATATGGAGTGGAAAACATATGCCCTAAATTCATATTGTTTATGAATTGCTGTTCAAGTTGTACTGTAGCTATAAATACAAATACAAAGACTTAATTGTAATGCAAATCTGTCACAAAAATTAACATATATTGTAATATACAATAAACACATAAACAGAAAGAAGATAAAAATAATCAGAAAAACACAGGATAAACGTAAATCTGTCAGTTCTAACCTTCACTGTCGACTGATTCAATGTCATTTACAATTCATATACTGAATAGGTTTTTTTTCGCGGATAGAACAAAATCGACAAAATAATAACCACCATAACTATTTCCTATACCATATACACCTTATAATATGAAAATTGTGAAATTTTACAACCCGAAAATAACCTGCTATATGATAAAATTGAGAATGGAAATGGGGAATGTAACAAAGAGACAACAACCTGACCATAGAAAAAACAACAGCAGAAGGTCACCAACAGGTCTTCAATGTAACGAGAAATTCCTTCATCCAGAGGCATCCTTCAGCTGGCCCCTACACAAATGTATACTAGTGATAATGAACGCCATATTTATTTCCAAATTGTACACAATAAACTAAAATTAAAATAATACAAGACTAACAAAGGCCAGAGGCTCCTGACTTGGATCATACATATTTTGACTAAAATTTTAAAACAAGTGACAAACTACTTTAACTGCATATTCTTTACTACATGTATGTAAACTATGTTGGAACAGAATATGACTATGTCCAAGATTTGATTTCTTTATAATTTAACATGCACACATCTCCTAATTATTAATAGTTCAATCTGTAATTTAGTTATAACTTACTCACATAAATACACATTACTATCACCAACAAAAAAAACGTGATAATTGATATCCTAAAAATAATTATGAATTTGCAGTATTTGTAGTATATTTCAACAAAGATAATAGTTTTCTCTTTATTTTCTTTACTTATTAATCCTTGACATGGATACTGGCAATTAACAACACCAAATGGTTAAGTGGAAGAAAACACAACACTTCACAATCTAATGTTTACAGTTTTAAGATGATAAAAAAGTGTTTAATCCAAAGCAGTGCAGTTACACTACCATGTGAAGATTAAAATGGTTGTCCGATTACAAAACAAGCTTTTAACCACACCATGTGTTTACAAATCTACAATATTAAATTGTAATAGACCTTTTTTCATATTACTGACTTTTGGCTCCAAAGTATCTACCATTTTTCAATATTTTTGTGTAGTTCTTGATCAAATAATAGCATCTTAAAAGCAAAACAAAGCTTACAACCAGAATGACCAGTGCAATTTGGAGAGACAATTATTTTTTGTTTGTTTCTGAACACAATAAAATCATTGGAAAACAGTTAACATTTTGCCAAAACTGCACAGAATGTAAGCTTGTCTTATAACCAGAATCAATGTCCTATTATAGAGTGGGTCATATGTTGAAAATTTACATGATTTATATACCATCAAATGTCAGTAATATGAAAATAGTTTATTGGTAAAGTCTAAAAGCTCCATATTATAAGAAAAATATTGTCTACAGAAACCTAACATTTCTTTGTTTAAAATATTAACAAACAAATTGTGGAAGTGAAATATCTCAATGTTGGAGAATCAGTTGATTTTTAAATTTGATAACCTGAAATTTTTATGAAAAAAATAATTTTGACCTTTGTCTTAAGTTCAAGGCTGTATAAAAGTTGACTTTGACCTTTGATCGTCTAAAGTTGAAGGTTTTATAAAAGTTAAATTTGACTTTTTATTGGCTTAATTTAAAGGTTTTATCATGTTTATAAAAACTTATTCTAACATTTAATCAAATGTCAAGTTAAGTTTCAACAAAATTAAAGCATGATCTTTGATTGTCTCAAATTCAAGGTTTTACAAAAAAAAAGACCTTTCCAGGAAACATGATTCGCTTTGAAGATTTATAAAAGCAAAGTATATTATATTATTATATATATGTATGTGTATATATCATCACTATAAGAAGCCTGCATATAATATGCAAAGAATATACTGAAAAAGCTAAAGTTGGTGCAGAATTTTTTATATTAAGGAATCTACTCATTCAGAAGGTTATCAAACATATCCTTTTTAATGTTTTTATTGAGAATAAACTGAAGAATTTCAAAGTTCATGCTGAAAGGTTTCAGACAGCATGGATAGGAAATAAATAGTTTCTCATGGCAGTTTCATACTGATTTTCAAGATCTTTTAAAAAAGTGATGTGAATTTACACTAATGCACTGGTTCACAAGTTATAGAAGTGTAGCGCACAGCACAACAGTAAACAGCTAGAATACCTGCTGGTTGATGTCAAATTCTTCTACCTGATCAGCCCAGCTTTTTGCTTCACTACTCTTTAAACAATGTTAAAAATATAGTTCATGATCATCCATTGAAATAAAATTAAATATGCAAAACTTTCATGATTTCAAATATACTGTTGAGTATTTAATATTAAATATATATTAAATGATAGAAAAAATACAAACTCACTGTCACATAAAAATATATAATAAAACAAGAATATGTATCTATATATATTTAACCTGATACATTAGAGGTGGTCAAACAGACACAGAGACCAGAAAAACACATTTCAAGTCTTCTATTGTTGGCAAATCATAAAAACATTTATTATGGCTATCTTTATCATGTATACATGTAGAAAGGTTAAGAATCAATTTGTTACCTTGCATACCTTCCATGCATATTGTTTCATGTACATGTATCATAAAGTAACTCTTTCACAACTAGAACAAACACATGATCATACAATGTAACATAAATGATTCTTCCTAAAATTTACCTTTTTTTCTTAACTGCTGGTATTTTTATAATAATATGAAATGCACCACCTTTTAATGACATAGAGATTGACAAAATTATCTAACCAACAACTTTATGTTTACAGTATTTATAAATCAATTTACTGTCATGACTGCAGTGCCAGTTAGGATTTATTTGTTTCAATTACAATTTTACATCTATAACTTATACATGTATATCAGTACATATGACTGTTTAAAAAAGGAAAACTTGACATTTGAAGCTCATGGCACACTGTCAGTACAATTCACCTCCCATTAAAATTTCGACCTAAAATAAAATGTTTTTTCTTAGTATCAATAGCACCTCTTGCATGTTTGAGATCAGAAAAATCTAGATCTGTTTACCTTAGCTGTTAATTTCTGTTCTTGTTCATCTACAGATGCACCCCAGTCTAAATCTGCCATTCTGAAATACATTAAAAAGAATTATTGTTTGATATTACACAAACCTGCATCAAATCATAAATTTTACATTCATAAGCCAATAAAACCATAGACTTCTTTTATAAAATCAACTTTTGTCTCCAGAGTTTATATTTTTTCAACAGGTTATTTACTATGTGGTTAGACATTCTGGCACTTTGTCATATCCTGCATGTAGAAGCAACTTAAGGAACTGAAGTAAATCAAGTTTACAATCAGCATAATTAGGGGGTAAAATTAACTGTTTTCCAATGATTTTGTCATTAAAAGAAAACATAATACATAAAATTGAGAATTGAGAATACAGTTCAAAGTTTCCCAAAATTGCACTGACTGTAACATAGTGTGAGCTTAATTTTCTCCTGGTTGTCTGACTTAACTGTGAGTGTTTCAGTCAACATTTATCATTTCATATTTTGACAATGGTACAGTATTCGTTGTACAAAGGTGCCATTTTAAGTTTGAAAGTTAAATTGATAAAATAAATACTAACACTTAAGGGATTGTATAATATTTTGGGGAATTATTCCCCATTTTGACAGGTTGTCACTATAAACTTTAAGGAAAGCACCATTTAAACATAAAAACAGCTGCATATAAAATATACATAATATGGAGATGAAGTCCCAAATTACAGTAAAACTAGAGGCTCTAAAGAGCCTGTGTCGCTCACCTTGGTCTATGTGCATATTAAACTAGAGGCTCTAAAGAGCCTGTGTCGCTCACCTTGGTCTATGTGAATATTAAACAAAGGAAGCAGATGGATTCATGACAAAATTGTGTTTTGGTGATGGTGATGTGTTTGTAAATCTTACTTTACTAAACAGTCTTGCTGCTTACAATTATCTCTATCTATAATGAACTTGGCCCAGTAGTTTCAGTGGAAAATGTTAATAAAAATTTACAAATTTTATGAAAATTGTTAAAAATTGACTATAAAGGACAATTACTCCTTAGTGGGTCAATTGACCATTTTCAGATTTGCTCTAATTGCTTTGTTTTTTGAGTTATAAGCCAAAAACTGCATTTTACCCCCATATTCTATTTTTAGCCTTGGCAGCCATATTGGTTGGTTGACCGGGTCACGCCACACATTTTTTAAACTAGATACCCAAAAAGATGATTGTGGCCAAGTTTGGATTCATTTGGCCAAGTAGTTTCAGGGGAGAAGATTTTTGTAAAAGATAACTAAGATTTACGAAAAATGGTTAAAAATTGACTATAAAGGGCAATAACTCCTAAAGGGGTCAACTGACCATTTCGTTCATGTTGACTTATTTGTAAATCTTACTTTGCTGAACATAATTGCTGTTTACAGTTTATCTCTATCTATAATAATATTCAAGATAATAACCAAAAACAGCAAAATTTCCTCAAAATTACTAATTCAGGGGCAGCAACCCAACAACGGGTTGTCCGATTCGTCTGAAAATTTCAGGGCAGATAGATCTTGACCTGATAAACATTTTTACCCCATGTAAGATTTCCACTAAATGCTTTGGTTTTTGAGTTATAAGCCAAAAATTGCATTTTACCCCTATGTTCTATTTTTAGCCGTGGCGGCCATCTTGGTTGGTTGACCGGGTCACGCCACACATTTTTTAAACTAGATACCCCAAAGATGATTGTGGCCAAGATTGGATTAATTTGGCCAAGTAGTTTCAGAGGAGAAGATTTTTGTAAAAGATAACTAAGATTTACGAAAAATGGTTAAAAATTGACTATAAAGGGCAATAACTCCTAAAGGGGTCAACTGACCATTTCGGTCATGTTGACTTATTTGTAAATCTTACTTCGCTGAACATAATTGCTGTTTACAGTTTATCTCTATCTATAATAATATTCAAGATAATAACCAAAAACAGCAAAATTTTCTCAAAATTACAAATTCAGGGGCAGCAACCCAACAACGAATTGTCTGATTCGTCTGAAA
Organism: Mytilus trossulus; assembly: GCF_036588685.1. NCBI lineage: Eukaryota > Metazoa > Mollusca > Bivalvia > Mytilida > Mytilidae > Mytilus > Mytilus trossulus. The sequence goes on along the minus strand of NC_086384.1, from coordinate 39,634,920 downwards.
ATTTCAGGGCAGATAGATCTTGACCTGATAAACATTTTTACCCCATGTCAGATTTCCTCTAAATGCTTTGGTTTTTGAGTTATAAGCCGAAAACTGCATTTTACCCCTATGTTCTATTTTTAGCTGTGGCGGCCATCTTGGTTGGTTGACCGGGTCACGCCACACATTTTTTAAACTAGATACCCCAATGATGATTGTGGCCAAGTTTGGTTCAATTTGGCCCAGTAGTTTCAGAGGAGAAGATTTTTGTAAAAGTTAACGACGACGGACGACGGACGCCGGACGACGACGGACGCAAAGTGATGGGAAAAGCTCACTTGGCCCTTCGGGCCAGGTGAGCTAACAAAGGACACAAATGGATTCATGACAAAATTGTATTTTGGTGATGGTGATGTGTTTGAAGTTCTTACTTTACTGAACGATTTTGCTTCTTACAATTATATCTATCATGAACTTTGCACATTAGTAACAGAGAACTATATTTGGTAAAAATTTACATAAATTTACCAAATTAATGAAAATTGTTAAAAATTGACTATAAAGGGCAATAACTCCTTACGGGGTCAATTGACGATTTGGGTCATGTTGACTTATTTGTAGATCTTACTTTGCTGAACATTTTTGCTGTTTACAGTTTATCGCTATCTATAATAGTATTCAAGATAACCAAAAACGGCAAAATTTCTTTAAAAATTACCAATTGGAGGGCAGCAACCGAACAACCAGTTGTCCAATAGACCACTTTCGAGTTCATCCGTCACCGGAAAAAACTCGTCAATTATACGCGCCTTTATCATCGTCATTTGTGCGTTTAGGGGCGTCGTCACTTCCTTCCAATGTTGAGCGAGTGGTTGGAAAACTATAATTCTATATTGTACGAATTATTCGGCAAATTGAATTCTCAAAACTGACAATCAACACTGCTGTCATTAGGGAAATGTCAGTAAGTACCTACAGAGCAACCATTATTTCTAGTTTATCCTGCACAAAGATGATCACTAAGACGCTTGATGAACGTAAATAGTGCAGGGATACAGGCGAGCCCCTCGATCTGGTAAATGACGTCATAAAGGCGTGTATAATTGATGAGTTTTTGCCAGTGACGGATGAACTCGAAAGTGGTCTATTCATCTGAAAAATTCAGGGCAGATAGATATTGACTTGATTAACAATTTAACTTCTTGTCAGATTTGCTCTAGATGCTTTGGTTTCATAGTTATAAGCAAAAAACTGCATTTTACCCCTATGTTCTATTTTTAGCGGTGGCAGCCATCTTGGTTGGTTGACCAGGTCACGCCACACATTTTTTAAACTAGATACCCCAAAGATGATTGTGGCCAAGTTTGGATTAATTTGGCCCAGTAGTTTCAGAGGAGAAGATTTTTGTAAAAGATTACTTTAATTTACGAAAAATGGTTAAAAATTGACTATAAAGGGCAATAACTCCTAAAGGGGTCAACTGACAATTTTGGTCATGTTGACTTATTTGTAGATCTTACTTTGCTGAACATTATTGCTGTTTACAGTTTATCTCTAACTTTAATAATATTCAAGATAATAACCAAAAACAGCAAAATTTCTTCAAATTTACCAATTCAGGGGCAGCAACCCAATAACCGATTGACCGATTCATCTGAAAATTTCAGGGCAGATAGATCTTGACCTGATAAACATTTTTACCCCATGTCAAATTTGCTCTAAATGCTTTGGTTTTTGAGTTATAAGCCAAAAACTGCATTTTACCCCTATGTTCTACTTTTAGCCGTGGCGGCCATCTTGGTTGGTTGACCGGGTCACGCCACACATTTTTTAAACTAGATACCCTAATGATGATTGTGGCCAAGTGTGGTTTGATTTCGCCCAGTAGTTTCAGAGGAGAAGATTTTTGTAAAAGTTAACGACGACGGACGACAGACGCCAAGTGATGAGAAAAGCTCACTTGGCCAAGGGCCAGGTGAGCTAAAAATCAATGTACTTGTGCACTCAAAATTATTAACGTTTCATATTCAGAATTTTTTATTTTCCAACATTTGCAAAGAAATCTCTTTCTATCTATCAGTCTCAATTTTCATTGGACTTTGAGTATTTAAACATGGTAAAGTACATATTTATCAGTCTAGTAAAATAGTTGAAGGAGCACAATAACAATTACATTTTTATTATTTCTTTGACATAAAAAAATGTTACCTGATGATACCGTTTCTTTGTTTAAATTGACAAAATGATTGAAAATGATGTCATAAACTAAATCCCTAACAAGACAACCATTACAGTATTTCCCTTTCTGATTTTGAAGTTATGATTTGTCTGAATTAAAAATAATTTAAACTGACTTCCCCCCTTTCCACAGGTTATATGGGGACGAAGTCCCCAATAACAGTAGAAAATTCAATAAAAAAAAAATTCGGGAAAATTTCCCAAATTTTTCATTGTAAAAATGAACTCAAATTGTCAATTTTTTTTGTCTTGTTTTGAAATACGGGACCTGCGCAGAAATCTACAATATACTTCCTTTTTCCGGTCTCGTTTGTATGAATCTTTGAGCAAAATATACATTTATCAGTCTAGTACAAATAGGAAGGAATGCAATACCAATTTCAATAATTCCTTGATATCAAAACCGTTACCTGATGACAGCGTTTCTTTGTTTACATTGCATATGACGTCATAACTCAAATAACGTCACAACAAAAAATCCATAGTAACAGAATCAAAATCCGAAACATTACAGTATTTCTGTTTCTTTTTTTTTACAAATATTTAAGTTACAAAAAAATAATTCATACAGACTTCGTCCCCATTTACAGGTAATGCCTGCCTCATATTATTATTACCTGCCTCATTTAGATGTTTTAAAAAAGAAAGTCATACATATAACCCTTTCTTTTTAGTTCAGTAGTTCTGGAGGGATGAAAGGGATAAGATTGGGCTGTAAAAATTACTGGGACATGTGTTTAAGGCCATTAACTAACTATAAGTTAAATTATCAGCATAAAAAAACGTGCAGGATTTACATTTTCTTCTGAAGTTCTGTATAGAAAAAACACTAAATAGTTTTTGGGGAACTTTGCTGAACAAGATTTTTTCCCTAGAAGAGAGACAACTAAGTAATCGTTATGTCAACACAAAATTAATTACAAACGCAGAACCATACTTGATTGATATTTTTGTTTCACCACCACTTTCAATTTTTCTATTTTCACTATTCGAATAGTTTCGAATTTTGATCACAAAATAAAGGATTTTCAGTTTAGATTAGAATATTGAGGTCAAAACATAAAATTAAATTCATAACAACATTTAAAACAATTGTATATGCTATGGTCTGATCTTTTAACAATTATATTCGAAACTAAGTTGTACAAAAATAAGAATGAATAAACTCGCCCCTTTTTTAATTCGGCCTAATTAAAGAGCGAATTGGGTCCGAGACGTTTCTAACGTAAGCTTAGCGGCATTAGTCCAGAGTATATTTCATTTCAATTGAATTATTAAGTACTCATATATGAAGATAATTTGATAATGCTTAAAATTTTAAAACAATAAATACTTTTGAAAATCACCTCAATTGAATGGAAAATCTAGAATATAAAACGGAAACAATGACAATGTCAGAAGACGAAATGTCATAATCTGTGTTATAAAATGGTTAACATTCCGCTAATGCTGATTCTGTTATCTTTTTCTGCAAAGCGTCTATGGCTCAAACTTGATATCCTAGTATTGGATACACTATATCGTACCTTCTTCAATCACTATTTAGATTAAAATCTTGACAGATTTTTTTTTTCATAAAAGAATCCACAATACTATTATAGTATTTGATCACACAATCAAGACCATTTTACTTAATGGTTATAACATATTTGGCACTTTTTTTAAACTCAAATACATTAAGATTCAGAAACAGTATCAAATTAATTCAAAATTAGGGATACTAAAACAAAACAAAAACTAATTGCTTTGCGAATTGTCATTGATATGGCTATATTTATAAGTTTACTGTTTACAGATTTTTGGATTTTTTGAAATACTAAGGCTTTTCTGCCTTAGGCATAGTTTGCCTTAGCTGTGTTTGGCATAACTTTTGCCGGGAATTTTGGTTCTCATTGCTCTTCAGCTTCGCACTTTGTTTGGCCTTTTTCACTTTTTTGAATTCGAGCGTCACTGAGGGGTCTAACTCTTTTGTGGACCAGGCGCGCGTCTGGCGTATATACTAAAGTTAGTCCTGGTATCTATGATGAGTTTATTTGCTCGTTTCCTTCTAAACTATGATATCATACAAAAAATATATTATATTGTATTGGAACTGACTTCGGTTTTTAAAAATAGTCTCAAGTACAGAGTGATTATGATCAAACCAAGAAATTATATATGAAAGTAAAACCATCTCCATGGTAAGGATATCATGGCTATCTTCTACGTGTCGTATACTGCAAACATTTCCAACTATATCTTGTATTACTAAATGGGGATAAAAAAAAACAAGAAGCAAAATAAACAGTAATTTAATAGAAGTCTTTTTGAAACTATTTGAAAATCCAATCAACCGGAATATTCAAATGAGAAAATGTTTAACCAGAGAGAAGGAATAAAATTATGGTCTTCAGATTCGTTTTCTTTCAGCGCAGCAAATAATCGGAAAGCTATCAGCTGTAAACTGTATTGTAAACTGATTGATAGGGATGAGAAACAAAATGAAATACAGAAAAATAAAAAGGGGGTTACACCAATGGAGAATCACCAAACATAGAGTCCGAAGAAAAACAGGCGATTTCATCGATATAAGAAAAACAATGAAAAACGTCGAAACAACTGCATGACCACAAGACTTATGATTTAGCTACGTATGTACACGAACCCCATCCAAACCGCATGACGGAAGGAAAAATAGTTTATCCAGTATATAGTTAGAATCGGCTGTGAACTAGCGTTTAGTAACTGCGAGATCTATTAGATTTCACCTTCTGATGGGTTTTTTGTTAGCTGTTCTTGTATGCTTAATGTCGATAAGGCAAGCGCTTTCAAAATTACCTTTATTTTTTCTTTTTTTATATGTAATGATGTAACACAGTGGCCGATCCAGAAATATTCATATAAGGGGGCCCACTATAACTGCCGCTAAGAAGGGCCCACTATAACTACCCACGAGGAGCCCGCTCCATGCATGCTTCAGTGGTTCCCTAAATAATCAACCATTTTTTAAATAATAAAAAAAGTGGGGACCTGTCACTTGCCCCTAAATCCACCTATGTTACAATATTGTCGATGCTTAGATGAGTGCTGAGCGCCAAAAACATGTTTAAACCAGAAACATATTCAAAATATGTATCTGTTTAAGCCCCCCCCCCCCCCCCACACACACACTTTCTCTGTCTTCCTATATAAGTCGCATTCGGTGAAATCAGAATTATGTAAAGAAGACGGGATTGCAGCTACGACAAAAAAAAAAAAAAAGTCATCTGTGACATGTTTCTCAGTTTCCTGTCGGGGCCTTTTACGGATGATATCATAGCCGTCAGTAAATGAGCATGAGTTTTCCCCATTGTTGAAGTCCGTACGGTTACTAAGTAAAACTTCTGAGTTGTAACTCATTATCAACTTAACCATTCAGAACCCTAGGTTTTGTTGCTTCCTTGTTCCCGTTGAATATATGACGGAATCAAACTTGTTTTTTAAGATCTCACCCCTCCCCTTTTTAATCACAATTAATGGACTTACAAATCATACTGGCCTAAAACAACATACACCACTGTCTCAGGTTGGGTGAAGGTTAAAACGTTTAAACCCGCTGCATTTGTTTGCACCGGTCCTAAGTTAGAAACCTGGTGTTCAGTGGTTGTCGTTTATACTGGTCCTTTTGAAGGCCCTTTAAAGCTTGTTAGACGGTGTGAGCCAATGGTCTGTGTAGAAGGCCGTACTTTAACCTATCTATAATTGTTTACTTTAAATTGAGACTTGGATGGAGAGTCGTCTCAATGGCATTCATATACAACTTCCTAATATATCTCATAATCATTGTACATGTTGTGCTAGTGATGCAAAAATTTAATTGATGTCATAATTTGATTTTTTTTAAATATTATTTAAATCATTCGGTCTTGATTCCGCCCAACAATCTTTACAAGGTATTTTGTATGCTTCATATAACACAAAGCTCTTCTTAATGCATGTGCATTATTACAGGAATCTGATGTTCATAAGTTGTCGTTTGTTTATGTGGTTCATAAGTGTTGCTCGTTTCTCGTTTTTTATATTGATAAGACCGTTGGTTTTCTCGTTGGAATGGTTTTACACTATAGTGATTTCTTGTTTACTTTTAATATATATCAGCATTCCTATATCAGCATTCCTATTGCTGAAATGCGAAACCGCGAATTCACGGAAATGCGAAAATGTGAAACCGCGAAATCACGGAAACGCGAAATTGCGAATTCGGAAAGAAAACATATTTCGCGTTTTTGCGTTTTCGAATTCGAATTTTCGTGTTTTCGACTTCGCAATTTCGCGTTTTCACCCTATAGAATATTAAGGGCGAAAACGCAAAAACGCGAAATGGCCTGTAGGCCATTCTAATCCAGTTCAAAGTTCTTAATTTTCCAATTAAGGGCCCCTTGACGGGACATAATGACAACAATACACCATACATTAATATGATTCTTAACACATAAACATATATACATGTACGACATGTACATCTTTCAAGTTTTGTCGGCGAATCAAAGCAAACAGAAATACCTATAGTATCAGCATTTCTCTGACTTACGATGTTATATACGAAATGTTACAAACATTGATGTCTCTGTTTTAATAGATAAGAGGATAAATGTATCCTCCAATAAATTCTAAAACTGCATAATTAATAACTAGATAGCTACAAATTTATTCAAAGAAATGAACTATAATTAAGAAACATTCAATTTCAATCATAATCATATTCTATAAAATATTCCAATTTTTGTATTCTAGGAGATGAGCTTTTCATAAGAGGGGCGAGTTGACAGACGTTTATATTGATATTATCGGAATTTGATCTATTTCATAATTTGGGCGATTTGGTAAACCACAGTGAAGGGCCGAATTGGTAGTAGGGCGAGTTGTCTTCCATTCAGAATAAAATGGAGAGCACTATTTCGGAACTAGTGAGGCCGGCAACTACTGAGGCAGGTTTTTGGTCCCGCCTACTTGAAATAAAACACGCCTACTTTCTGAACTCTTTTTTGTTGGAGATAGAATAAGACTACAGTATACGGGACTGAAACATAATTTTTATCAAAGAGCACACAAAATGGCGAAACAGTTTGAAGCGGGGAAAAGTTGTACATTTGAAAAGATGTGTTTAGACAACAATAGATGATTAAGTAACATGGACACAACTTCTCAGTCATTGTATGAAGATAACATGTATTCAAAGAAAGGTTTTAGTTATTGGGCGCCAACTTAGATAACCGGAGATCATGGTGCCATGAATTTCATTTTAAAATTTCTCGTCCCCAAAACTTGCAGTTGCATACATGTATGGACATCTGTCTTACAAGACGTGTTGAATCGTTGACCGTCTGGGCTTACAATTGAAGGAAAAGAAAAGCCTTCACAGGGGTATCGAAAGGCAAGGGAGATGGGTAAAATTTGGCTAAATACGGAATGGCCACATAAATCTGAAAACTAACAAGGCCTGGTTTGCTTTTTACACTGTATTTAGGAGGTCAGAACTGAGACATTTTGTAATAACAATCTACAAACCTTTGAAAAAAATGATAAAAGCTTTCTGCATTTTGCGGCCTGTTTCTCAATTTCTTCGTCCCGTTTTCGCTTCATCCGATTTGTTGATGGCATGATTAGTAACTGTATTCACTATTCAATCTATTGCAGTTTGCTAATCAGCTGATTACGAAATCGATTACAAAATGGGGTCCTAGTGAACTTTTGTTTACGTTTGAAGAGAAATAACTCAAGCGGTATTCATAAAATATGTCTTTTAGTACCGGTTGTTAATTATGACGATAAAGGCATGGCGTCAGAAATTTCGACAAAATTAGGGCAGGGCGCCAAATTTATTTCCTGAAAAAGGCAGGGCGTCGAGAAATCGCAGCAGGGCGCCATTACACGCCAAAACCATCTGTAGGAAACACTACATGTTGGAAATAAAAGTTTTTTTTTATACTGATGTAACAACATGAATTTGTGTTAAAAAATGCTTGCCTTCACCGGGACACAACCCTGGAACTTCTGTATCACAAGGCAGCACATTAACTGACTGAGCTAAAGCAGTACTTCCTTAGCTCAACCACTAATGCCTAACTAAGTACCTTCCACATTTGCTCAGGGAAGCAATCTTGTTACACCTTTTAGGTGGACAACAACCCAGGCATATTTTTCCTAAATAGGGTGTATATACTGTATTTAGCTTAAAAATTAAGGAGATCAGATGTCTATGACAACTAGCTAGACATGTTCTTGATTAACAATGTTTTTAAACTTTATTTAGGAGGTCAGATTCCAACACACCTACTGAGACATGGTCTTGACAAATGGAGATATATGCTGCATGTAAGAGGTCAGATGTAAACGAATACAAGCCAGACGTGATCTTGTCAAATAGGGATATACACTGCATGTAAGAGGTTAGATGTTAACAACTACAAGCCGGACATGTTCTTGATAAATGTTTTTGAACTTTATTTTGGAGATCAGATGTCCATGACAACTACTGAGGTATGTTTTTTATTAATGGTGTTTCATTCTTTATTTAGGATGTCCACAACAACTAGAGAGGCATGTTCCTTATCAATTGGGTTGCCTGTATATACAATGTAACAATATAGGTCAGATGCCTATTACAACTACCGAGGCATGTTTTTGATAAATGTTTTTTTTTACTATTGTATATAACAGGTCAGGTGTCCATGACAACTAGCGAGGCTGGTTTTTGATAAATAGTGTTTTTATATTGTATTTTACAGGTCAGATGTCCATAACAACTAGCAAGGCATGGTTTTGATAAATGGTGTTTTTATACTGTATTTTACAGGTCAGATGTCCATAACAACTAGCGAGGCATGGTTTTGATAAATGGTGTTTTTATACTGTATTTTACAGGTCAGATGCCCATGACAACTAGCAAGGCTGGTTTTTGAAAAATAATGTTTTGATACTTTATTTTACTGGTCAGATGTCCATGACAACTAGCGAGGCTGGTTTTTGATAAATGGTGTTTTTATACTGTATTTTACAGGTCAGATGCCCATAACAACTAGCGAGGCATGGTTTTGATAAATGGTGTTTTTATATTGTATTTTACAGGTCAGATGTCCATGACAACTAGCGAGGCTGTTTTTTGATAAATGGTGATTTGATACTTTATTTTACTGGTCAGATGTCCATGACAACTAGCAAGGCATGGTTTTGAAAAATGGTGTTTTTATACTGTATTTTTCAGGTCAGATGTCCATGACGACTAGCGAGGCATGGTTCTGATAAATGGTGTTTTTATACTTTATTTTACTAGTCAGATGTCCATAACAACTAGCGAGGCATGGTTTTGATAAATGGTGTTTTTATACTGTATTTTACAGGTCAGATGTCCAAGACAACTAGCAAGGCTGGTTTTTGATAAATAATGTTTTGATACTTCATTTTACTGGTCAGATGTCCATGACAACTAGCGAGGCTGGTTTTTGATAAATGGTGTTTTTATACTGTATTTTACAGGTCAAATGTCCATAACAACTAGCGAGGCATGTTTTTAATAAATGGTGTTTTTTTACTTTATTTTACTGGTCAGATGTCCATAACAACTAGCGAGGCTGGATTTTGATAAATGGTGTTTTTATACTTTATTTTACTGGTCAGATGTCCATGACAACTAGCGAGGCTGGTTTTGATAAAAGGTGTTTTATACTGTATTTTACAGGTCAGATGTCCATGACAACTAGCAAGGCTGGTTTTTGATAAATAATGTTTTGATACTTTATTTTACTGGTCAGATGTCCATGACAACTAGCGAGGCTGGTTTTTGATAAATGGTGTTTTTATACTGTATTTTACAGGTCAGATGTCCATAACAACTAGCGAGGCATGGTTTTGATAAAAGGTGTTTTTATACTGTATTTTACAGGTCAGATGTCCATGACAACTAGCAAGGCTGGTTTTTGATAAATAATGTTTTGATACTTTATTTTACTGGTCAGATGTCCATGACAACTAGCGAGGCTGGTTTTTGATAAATGGTGTTTTTATACTGTATTTTACAGGTCAGATGTCCATAACAACTAGCCAGGCATATTTTATATAAATAGTGTTTTTATACTTTATTTTACAGGTCAGATGTCCATGACAACTATCAAGGCTGGTTTTTGATAAATGGTGTTTTTATACTGTATTTTACAGGTCAGATGTCCATGACAACTAGCGAGGCTGGTTTTTGATAAATGGTGTTTTTATACTGTATTTTACAGGTCAGATGTCCATGACAACTAGCAAGGCTGGTTTTTGATAAATAATGTTTTGATACTTTATTTTACTGGTCAGATGTCCATGACAACTAGCGAGGCTGGTTTTTGATAAATGGTGTTTTTATACTGTATTTTACAGGTCAGATGTCCATAACAACTAGCGAGGCATGGTTTTGATAAAAGGTGTTTTTATACTGTATTTTACAGGTCAGATGTCCATGACAACTAGCAAGGCTGGTTTTTGATAAATGGTGTTTTGATACTTTATTTTACTGGTCAGATGTCCATGACAACTAGCAAGGCTTGGTTTTGATAAATGGTGTTTTTATACTGTATTTTACAGGTCAAATGTCCATAACAACTAGCGAGGCATGTTTTAAATAAATGGTGTTTTTTTACTTTATTTTACTGGTCAGGTGTCCATAACAACTAGCGAGGCTGGATTTTGATAAATGGTGTTTTTATACTTTATTTTACTGGTCAGATGTCCATGACAACTAGCAAGGCTGGTTTTGATAAAAGGTGTTTTTGTACTGTATTTTACAGGTCAGATGTCCATAACAACTAGCCAGGCATATTTTATATAAATAGTGTTTTTATACTTTATTTTACAGGTCAGATGTCCATGACAACTAGCGAGGCTGGTTTTTGATAAATGGTGTTTTTATACTGTATTTTACAGGTCAGATGTCCATAACAACTAGCGAGGCATGGTTTTGATAAATGGTGTTTTTATACTGTATTTTACAGGTCAGATGTCCATGACAACTAGCAAGGCTGGTTTTTGATAAATAATGTTTTGATACTTTATTTTACTGGTCAGATGTCCATGACAACTAGCGAGGCTGGTTTTTGATAAATTGTGTTTTTATACTGTATTTTACAGGTCAGATGTCCATAACAACTAGCGAGGCATGGTTTTGATAAAAGGTGTTTTTATACTGTATTTTACAGGTCAGATGTCCATGACAACTAGCAAGGCTGGTTTTTGATAAATGGTGTTTTTATACTTTATTTTACTGGTCAGATGTCCATGACAACTAGCGAGGCTGGTTTTTGATAAATGGTGTTTTTATACTGTATTTTACAGGTCAGATGTCCATGACAACTAGCAAGGCTGGTTTTTGATAAATAATGTTTTGATACTTTATTTTACTGGTCAGATGTCCATGACAACTAGCGAGGCTGGTTTTTGATAAAAGGTGTTTTTATACTGTATTTTACAGGTCAGATGTCCATAACAACTAGCGAGGCATGGTTTTGATCAATGGTATTTTTATACTGTATTTTACAGGTCAGATGTCCATAACAACTAGCGAGGCATGGTTTTGATAAAAGGTGTTTTTATACTGTATTTTACAGGTCAGATGTCCATGACAACTAGCAAGGCTGGTTTTTGATAAATGGTGTTTTAATACTTTATTTTACAGGTCAGATGTCCATAACAACTAGCGAGGCATGGTTTTGATAAATGGTGTTTTTATACTGTATTTTACAGGTCAGATGTCCATGACAACTAGCAAGGCTGGTTTTTGATAAATGGTGTTTTGATACTTTATTTTACTGGTCAGATGTCCATGACAACTAGCAAGGCATGGTTTTGATAAATGGTGTTTTTGTACTGTATTTTACAGGTCAGATGTCCATAACAACTAGCCAGGCATATTTTATATAAATAGTGTTTTTATACTTTATTTTACAGGTCAGATGTCCATGACAACTAGCGAGGCTGGTTTTTGATATATGGTGTTTTTATACTGTATTTTACAGGTCAGATGTCCATGACAACTAGCAAGGCATGGTTTTGATAAATGGTGTTTTTATACTGTATTTTACAGGTCAAATGTCCATAACAACTAGCGAGGCATGTTTTAAATAAATGGTGTTTTTTTACTTTATTTTACTGGTTAGGTGTCCATAACAACTAGCGAGGCTGGATTTTGATAAATGGTGTTTTTATACTTTATTTTACTGGTCAGATGTCCATGACAACTAGCGAGGCTGGTTTTGATAAAAGGTGTTTTTGTACTGTATTTTACAGGTCAGATGTCCATAACAACTAGCCAGGCATATTTTATATAAATAGTGTTTTTATACTTTATTTTACTGGTCAGATGTCCATGACAACTAGCGAGGCTGGTTTTTGATAAATGGTGTTTTTATACTGTATTTTACAGGTCAGATGTCCATAACAACTAGCCAGGCATATTTTATATAAATAGTGTTTTTATACTTTATTTTACAGGTCAGATGTCCATGACAACTATCAAGGCTGGTTTTTGATAAATGGTGTTTTTATACTGTATTTTACAGGTCATATGTCCATGACAACTAGCGAGGCTGGTTTTTGATAAATGGTGTTTTTATACTGTATTTTACAGGTCAGATGTCCATGACAACTAGCAAGGCTGGTTTTTGATAAATAATGTTTTGATACTTTATTTTACTGGTCAGATGTCCATGACAACTAGCGAGGCTGGTTTTTGATAAATGGTGTTTTTATACTGTATTTTACAGGTCAGATGTCCATAACAACTAGCGAGGCATGGTTTTGATAAAAGGTGTTTTTATACTGTATTTTACAGGTCAGATGTCCATGACAACTAGCAAGGCTGGTTTTTGATAAATAATGTTTTGATACTTTATTTTACTGGTCAGATGTCCATGACAACTAGCGAGGCTGGTTTTTGATAAATGGTGTTTTTATACTGTATTTTACAGGTCAGATGTCCATAACAACTAGCCAGGCATATTTTATATAAATAGTGTTTTTATACTTTATTTTACAGGTCAGATGTCCATGACAACTATCAAGGCTGGTTTTTGATAAATGGTGTTTTTATACTGTATTTTACAGGTCAGATGTCCATGACAACTAGCGAGGCTGGTTTTTGATAAATGGTGTTTTTATACTGTATTTTACAGGTCAGATGTCCATGACAACTAGCAAGGCTGGTTTTTGATAAATAATGTTTTGATACTTTATTTTACTGGTCAGATGTCCATGACAACTAGCGAGGCTGGTTTTTGATAAATGGTGTTTTTATACTGTATTTTACAGGTCAGATGTCCATAACAACTAGCGAGGCATGGTTTTGATAAAAGGTGTTTTTATACTGTATTTTACAGGTCAGATGTCCATGACAACTAGCAAGGCTGGTTTTTGATAAATGGTGTTTTGATACTTTATTTTACTGGTCAGATGTCCATGACAACTAGCAAGGCTTGGTTTTGATAAATGGTGTTTTTATACTGTATTTTACAGGTCAAATGTCCATAACAACTAGCGAGGCATGTTTTAAATAAATGGTGTTTTTTTACTTTATTTTACTGGTCAGGTGTCCATAACAACTAGCGAGGCTGGATTTTGATAAATGGTGTTTTTATACTTTATTTTACTGGTCAGATGTCCATGACAACTAGCAAGGCTGGTTTTGATAAAAGGTGTTTTTGTACTGTATTTTACAGGTCAGATGTCCATAACAACTAGCCAGGCATATTTTATATAAATAGTGTTTTTATACTTTATTTTACAGGTCAGATGTCCATGACAACTAGCGAGGCTGGTTTTTGATAAATGGTGTTTTTATACTGTATTTTACAGGTCAGATGTCCATAACAACTAGCGAGGCATGGTTTTGATAAATGGTGTTTTTATACTGTATTTTACAGGTCAGATGTCCATGACAACTAGCAAGGCTGGTTTTTGATAAATAATGTTTTGATACTTTATTTTACTGGTCAGATGTCCATGACAACTAGCGAGGCTGGTTTTTGATAAATTGTGTTTTTATACTGTATTTTACAGGTCAGATGTCCATAACAACTAGCGAGGCATGGTTTTGATAAAAGGTGTTTTTATACTGTATTTTACAGGTCAGATGTCCATGACAACTAGCAAGGCTGGTTTTTGATAAATGGTGTTTTGATACTTTATTTTACTGGTCAGATGTCCATGACAACTAGCAAGGCTTGGTTTTGATAAATGGTGTTTTTATACTGTATTTTACAGGTCAAATGTCCATAACAACTAGCGAGGCATGTTTTAAATAAATGGTGTTTTTTTACTTTATTTTACTGGTCAGGTGTCCATAACAACTAGCGAGGCTGGATTTTGATAAATGGTGTTTTTATACTTTATTTTACTGGTCAGATGTCCATGACAACTAGCAAGGCTGGTTTTGATAAAAGGTGTTTTTGTACTGTATTTTACAGGTCAGATGTCCATAACAACTAGCCAGGCATATTTTATATAAATAGTGTTTTTATACTTTATTTTACAGGTCAGATGTCCATGACAACTAGCGAGGCTGGTTTTTGATAAATGGTGTTTTTATACTGTATTTTACAGGTCAGATGTCCATAACAACTAGCGAGGCATGGTTTTGATAAATGGTGTTTTTATACTGTATTTTACAGGTCAGATGTCCATGACAACTAGCAAGGCTGGTTTTTGATAAATAATGTTTTGATACTTTATTTTACTGGTCAGATGTCCATGACAACTAGCGAGGCTGGTTTTTGATAAATTGTGTTTTTATACTGTATTTTACAGGTCAGATGTCCATAACAACTAGCCAGGCATGGTTTTGATAAAAGGTGTTTTTATACTGTATTTTACAGGTCAGATGTCCATGACAACTAGCAAGGCTGGTTTTTGATAAATGGTGTTTTTATACTTTATTTTACTGGTCAGATGTCCATGACAACTAGCGAGGCTGGTTTTTGATAAATGGTGTTTTTATACTGTATTTTACAGGTCAGATGTCCATAACAACTAGCGAGGCATGGTTTTGATAAATGGTGTTTTTATACTGTATTTTACAGGTCAGATGTCCATGACAACTAGCAAGGCTGGTTTTTGATAAATAATGTTTTGATACTTTATTTTACTGGTCAGATGTCCATGACAACTAGCGAGGCTGGTTTTTGATAAATTGTGTTTTTATACTGTATTTTACAGGTCAGATGTCCATAACAACTAGCGAGGCATGGTTTTGATAAAAGGTGTTTTTATACTGTATTTTACAGGTCAGATGTCCATGACAACTAGCAAGGCTGGTTTTTGATAAATGGTGTTTTTATACTTTATTTTACTGGTCAGATGTCCATGACAACTAGCGAGGCTGGTTTTTGATAAATGGTGTTTTTATACTGTATTTTACAGGTCAGATGTCCATGACAACTAGCAAGGCTGGTTTTTGATAAATAATGTTTTGATACTTTATTTTACTGGTCAGATGTCCATGACAACTAGCGAGGCTGGTTTTTGATAAAAGGTGTTTTTATACTGTATTTTACAGGTCAGATGTCCATAACAACTAGCGAGGCATGGTTTTGATCAATGGTATTTTTATACTGTATTTTACAGGTCAGATGTCCATAACAACTAGCGAGGCATGGTTTTGATAAAAGGTGTTTTTATACTGTATTTTACAGGTCAGATGTCCATGACAACTAGCAAGGCTGGTTTTTGATAAATGGTGTTTTAATACTTTATTTTACAGGTCAGATGTCCATAACAACTAGCGAGGCATGGTTTTGATAAATGGTGTTTTTATACTGTATTTTACAGGTCAGATGTCCATGACAACTAGCAAGGCTGGTTTTTGATAAATGGTGTTTTGATACTTTATTTTACTGGTCAGATGTCCATGACAACTAGCAAGGCATGGTTTTGATAAATGGTGTTTTTGTACTGTATTTTACAGGTCAGATGTCCATAACAACTAGCCAGGCATATTTTATATAAATAGTGTTTTTATACTTTATTTTACAGGTCAGATGTCCATGACAACTAGCGAGGCTGGTTTTTGATATATGGTGTTTTTATACTGTATTTTACAGGTCAGATGTCCATGACAACTAGCAAGGCATGGTTTTGATAAATGGTGTTTTTATACTGTATTTTACAGGTCAAATGTCCATAACAACTAGCGAGGCATGTTTTAAATAAATGGTGTTTTTTTACTTTATTTTACTGGTTAGGTGTCCATAACAACTAGCGAGGCTGGATTTTGATAAATGGTGTTTTTATACTTTATTTTACTGGTCAGATGTCCATGACAACTAGCGAGGCTGGTTTTGATAAAAGGTGTTTTTGTACTGTATTTTACAGGTCAGATGTCCATAACAACTAGCCAGGCATATTTTATATAAATAGTGTTTTTATACTTTATTTTACTGGTCAGATGTCCATGACAACTAGCGAGGCTGGTTTTTGATAAATGGTGTTTTTATACTGTATTTTACAGGTCAGATGTCCATAACAACTAGCCAGGCATATTTTATATAAATAGTGTTTTTATACTTTATTTTACAGGTCAGATGTCCATGACAACTATCAAGGCTGGTTTTTGATAAATGGTGTTTTTATACTGTATTTTACAGGTCAGATGTCCATGACAACTAGCGAGGCTGGTTTTTGATAAATGGTGTTTTTATACTGTATTTTACAGGTCAGATGTCCATGACAACTAGCAAGGCTGGTTTTTGATAAATAATGTTTTGATACTTTATTTTACTGGTCAGATGTCCATGACAACTAGCGAGGCTGGTTTTTGATAAATGGTGTTTTTATACTGTATTTTACAGGTCAGATGTCCATAACAACTAGCGAGGCATGGTTTTGATAAAAGGTGTTTTTATACTGTATTTTACAGGTCAGATGTCCATGACAACTAGCAAGGCTGGTTTTTGATAAATGGTGTTTTGATACTTTATTTTACTGGTCAGATGTCCATGACAACTAGCAAGGCTTGGTTTTGATAAATGGTGTTTTTATACTGTATTTTACAGGTCAAATGTCCATAACAACTAGCGAGGCATGTTTTAAATAAATGGTGTTTTTTTACTTTATTTTACTGGTCAGGTGTCCATAACAACTAGCGAGGCTGGATTTTGATAAATGGTGTTTTTATACTTTATTTTACTGGTCAGATGTCCATGACAACTAGCAAGGCTGGTTTTGATAAAAGGTGTTTTTGTACTGTATTTTACAGGTCAGATGTCCATAACAACTAGCCAGGCATATTTTATATAAATAGTGTTTTTATACTTTATTTTACAGGTCAGATGTCCATGACAACTAGCGAGGCTGGTTTTTGATAAATGGTGTTTTTATACTGTATTTTACAGGTCAGATGTCCATAACAACTAGCGAGGCATGGTTTTGATAAATGGTGTTTTTATACTGTATTTTACAGGTCAGATGTCCATGACAACTAGCAAGGCTGGTTTTTGATAAATAATGTTTTGATACTTTATTTTACTGGTCAGATGTCCATGACAACTAGCGAGGCTGGTTTTTGATAAATTGTGTTTTTATACTGTATTTTACAGGTCAGATGTCCATAACAACTAGCCAGGCATGGTTTTGATAAAAGGTGTTTTTATACTGTATTTTACAGGTCAGATGTCCATGACAACTAGCAAGGCTGGTTTTTGATAAATGGTGTTTTTATACTTTATTTTACTGGTCAGATGTCCATGACAACTAGCGAGGCTGGTTTTTGATAAATGGTGTTTTTATACTGTATTTTACAGGTCAGATGTCCATGACAACTAGCAAGGCTGGTTTTTGATAAATAATGTTTTGATACTTTATTTTACTGGTCAGATGTCCATGACAACTAGCGAGGCTGGTTTTTGATAAAAGGTGTTTTTATACTGTATTTTACAGGTCAGATGTCCATAACAACTAGCGAGGCATGGTTTTGATCAATGGTATTTTTATACTGTATTTTACAGGTCAGATGTCCATAACAACTAGCGAGGCATGGTTTTGATAAAAGGTGTTTTTATACTGTATTTTACAGGTCAGATGTCCATGACAACTAGCAAGGCTGGTTTTTGATAAATGGTGTTTTTATACTTTATTTTACAGGTCAGATGTCCATAACAACTAGCGAGGCATGGTTTTGATAAATGGTGTTTTTATACTGTATTTTACAGGTCAGATGTCCATGACAACTAGCAAGGCTGGTTTTTGATAAATGGTGTTTTGATACTTTATTTTACTGGTCAGATGTCCATGACAACTAGCAAGGCATGGTTTTGATAAATGGTGTTTTTGTACTGTATTTTACAGGTCAGATGTCCATAACAACTAGCCAGGCATATTTTATATAAATAGTGTTTTTATACTTTATTTTACAGGTCAGATGTCCATGACAACTAGCGAGGCTGGTTTTTGATATATGGTGTTTTTATACTGTATTTTACAGGTCAGATGTCCATGACAACTAGCAAGGCATGGTTTTGATAAATGGTGTTTTTATACTGTATTTTACAGGTCAAATGTCCATAACAACTAGCGAGGCATGTTTTAAATAAATGGTGTTTTTTTACTTTATTTTACTGGTTAGGTGTCCATAACAACTAGCGAGGCTGGATTTTGATAAATGGTGTTTTTATACTTTATTTTACTGGTCAGATGTCCATGACAACTAGCGAGGCTGGTTTTGATAAAAGGTGTTTTTGTACTGTATTTTACAGGTCAGATGTCCATAACAACTAGCCAGGCATATTTTATATAAATAGTGTTTTTATACTTTATTTTACAGGTCACATGTCCATGACAACTAACCAAGCTGGTTTTTGATAAATGGTGTTTTTATACTGAATTTTACAGGTCAGATGTCCATAACAACTAGCGAGGCATGGTTTTGATAAATGGTGTTTTTATACTGTATTTTACAGGTCAGATGTCCATGACAACTAGCAAGGCTGGTTTTTGATAAATAATGTTTTGATACTTTATTTTACTGGTCAGATGTCCATGACAACTAGCGAGGCTGGTTTTTGATAAATTGTGTTTTTATACTGTATTTTACAGGTCAGATGTCCATAACAACTAGCGAGGCATGGTTTTGATAAATGGTGTTTTTATACTGTATTTTACAGGTCAGATGTCCATGACAACTAGCAAGGCTGGTTTTTGATAAATAATGTTTTGATACTTTATTTTACTGGTCAGATGTCCATGACAACTAGCGAGGCTGGTTTTTGATAAATGGTGTTTTTATACTGTATTTTACAGGTCAGATGTCCATAACAACTAGCGAGGCATGGTTTTGATAAATGGTGTTTTTATACTGTATTTTACAGGTCAGATGTCCATAACAACTAGCGAGGCATGGTTTTGATAAAAGGTGTTTTTATACTGTATTTTACAGGTCAGATGTCCATGACAACTAGCAAGGCTGGTTTTTGATAAATGGTGTTTTTATACTTTATTTTACAGGTCAGATGTCCATAACAACTAGCGAGGCATGGTTTTGATAAATGGTGTTTTTATACTGTATTTTACAGGTCAGATGTCCATGACAACTAGCAAGGCTGGTTTTTGATAAATGGTGTTTTGATACTTTATTTTACTGGTCAGATGTCCATGACAACTAGCAAGGCATGGTTTTGATAAATGGTGTTTTTGTACTGTATTTTACAGGTCAGATGTCCATAACAACTAGCCAGGCATATTTTATATAAATAGTGTTTTTATACTTTATTTTACAGGTCAGATGTCCATGACAACTAGCGAGGCTGGTTTTTGATATATTGTGTTTTTATACTGTATTTTACAGGTCAGATGTCCATGACAACTAGCGAGGCTGGTTTTTGATAAATGGTGTTTTTATACTGTATTTTACAGGTCAGATGTCCATGACAACTAGCAAGGCTGGTTTTTGATAAATAATGTTTTGATACTTTATTTTACTGGTCAGATGTCCATGACAACTAGCGAGGCTGGTTTTTGATAAATGGTGTTTTTATACTGTATTTTACAGGTCAGATGTCCATAACAACTAGCGAGGCATGGTTTTGATAAATGGTGTTTTTATACTGTATTTTACAGGTCAGATGTCCATGACAACTAGCAAGGCTGGTTTTTGATAAATGGTGTTTTGATACTTTATTTTACTGGTCAGATGTCCATGACAACTAGCAAGGCATGGTTTTGATAAATGGTGTTTTTATACTGTATTTTACAGGTCAAATGTCCATAACAACTAGCGAGGCATGTTTGAAATAAATGGTGTTTTTTTACTTTATTTTACTGGTCAGGTGTCCATAACAACTAGCGAGGCATGGTTTTGATAAATGGTGTTTTTATACTGTATTTTACAGGTCAGATGTCCATAACAACTAGCGAGGCATGGTTTTGATAAATGGGGGATTTATACTGTATTATATAGATCTATTTCATATTATTTTTTTTGTTTATTAACTATTTGTGTATCCATACGTTAGAAATTTATGTGGAGTAGGATCTGCTTACCCTTCAGAAGCATCTGAGATCACCCCTAGTTTGTGTTAGGGTTTGTGTTGCTTATTCTTTAGTTTTCAATGTTTTGTCATGTGTTCTATTAATATTGTTTGTCTTTTTAATTTTTAGCTAGGCTTTGTCAGTTTATTTTCAATTTATGAGTTTGTCTGTCCCTATAATATCTTTTGTCCCTCTTTTTAAATCAGCTTTTATATATGTTTGCAAGTTAGCATGGGCTTTTTATAACAGTTTGTTGATATGGTAAAATATCATTTGATTTGCTGAATTTTTAATATCTAATTTTAATGCCAAACTAATTTTTGAACCCAATTTTACGGTCTATTAAACATAGAAATTGATAGTGAGAGTTTCAGGTTAAAGTTTTTGGTCAAGGTAGTTTTTGAAGAAGTTGAAGTTCAATGAACTTGAAACTTAATACACATGTTCCCTATGATATGATCTTTTTAATTATAATATCAAATTAGATTTTTTACCCCAATTTCACGGTCCACTGAACATGGTCAATGAAAGTGAATGGGGCATTCGTGTACTTTGGACATATTCTTGTTGAATATATATTTGATAAAAAAAATAGATCAAGCTATTGTCTTGTACAAGAATCTAACAGATGTAACATTTAAATTGTTTGGACATAGGTTTTGAACATATAGAGTATACTTCAACTTCTTTTACAGTGTTGTGACACAAGAGGTTCATAAATACAATACAGGGGAGACTGTTACAATGACACTGATGAGGAGAGAGAAAGGAATGACTTATGCCTTGCCCAAAGCTGTGTGGGAGAAGAAGGAAGGAAAAATACATAGTTACACAGGTAGTAATTTATCATCATAGTACATGTTGTTCATTCAGATACAACTTAATACAGTATACATTAATAGAAGCAAGGATCAAATCATGAACGAGAACCTTGGCCTCGATAAAGGTATTGGTCTTTGGTTTCAGTTTTTTCAAAGAGCTTGGTAAAATTATGGTTTATTTTAGAACTCTGTTGTGTAGTATTACTGCACAATATAATCATTATAAAACTGAGTTGTATTTTTTGCATAGAGAATTTTACTCATGTGCTTTCCACGTCTGAAAAAAGACATATATTTAGCTGAAATGATTAGAATATATCTACTTCCAAATAGTTACACTTGTATGACATCAAATAATTATTCTGCGATAACATATTTTAAGGGAACTGTTACTGAAAAAATTGCATACATGTGTAATCTGCTATAATAACCAATCAATTATAAATTATCCAGAATAGATTGAGTGATATAGGTCACAGGAGTCAACAAGAAGATAAAATTATTAGTAATTGGAATTTTATTTTGTTTAACTCTTAATTTAGATGATGTAAACAAAACAAACTTCCTCAAGTTGTTATCCATGTCAGAGGAAGATATTCAGAAGTTTGTTGTAGAACCAGAAAGATTGACATTACAGAATAAACTTAAAGATGCAGAGGTAAATATATCAGTTATTTAATGGATTTATGTTATTGTTGTTCTGAAAATAGTTGCTGAACTTCATATTACAGGTGCACCCAGATGAAATTGAGTTAATTTTTTTCCAAAGAAATCTTCCCTGAAAAAAGAACAACGGAATAGATTCTTCTTAATTAGATTTGCTAACAAAAAATTGCATATGTTGTTTCTTCTATGAGATATGCATCTAGCTAAATTTGCATTATATGAAGTATAATAGAAAAAAGAAGGATATGGGGTATTCATCTCTGACACAAAATCAGTACAGACACAACAAAATACATGTTATAAGAAAAGAACATAGTTTTTATTACTGTTCTTCATCTGGAAGTCACAGTGAGACATTTAATATGGGAGAAAAAACAACTCTAACTAATTGTTAGTTCAAATTGGCCCCTAGCACTAGTGTGAGCTTATTTAACCGTCAGAGCTCAGACATAAGCGAGTCCATTTCTGTTTTTGACTTAAAGAAGTCAAAACATGTATTTATTATAAAAATGTGTTTTCAATTTTAGACTTATCTTAGTCAGAAAATGACAGACTTGTTTAGGTCTATTTATGTTGATGAAAAAACTTAATTTGACTTGGTGGCCAAAGTACACAACCTATGACAGCAAAAACCTGTCTGAGAGTTCACAAGGACTTGAGCTATCTATATTTAATTATCTAATTAAACATCCTTACTTAACACAGATGTTTTACCTCATTAAGTGTGGTTCCAGGTGGTTGCATTGTAAGGTTAATTAACATTATCTCCGATTTTTTAGACTCTTATTCATATTTTTCTTTAGAATACAAACCATTGGCTTTCAATGTTGTCATTATTTGATTTAGATGCATGACCTTTTTATAAATATGCGTGGGTCTTGAAGTTAACCAATTTTGGTAACTTATCGACTTGTAGGAGTCTATATTTACAACTTTTTGATTCTGGTCAATTATTTCTTGCTTAACAATATTTGACTTATTAAAGTCGTATTTTATCTTGCATTAAAGGGAGACAAATCCTAAAACTTACAAATTAAGACCATTATGAGTCAAAAGCAGATTCAGACTTATTAATGTCTGAGCTCTGACTGTTTAAAAAAAATTGGTATAGAATTCTGCATGGTTATAATTCAATTGATCTTGTTTAATTTTTCAGACATCAGAAGTTGCTTTTATAGATTGTGCACTCCATTTACTGAATGTAAGTTTGTTGTTTATAAATGGTATTAAGAAAAACAAAAAATAAATAAAGTCAAAGACATGAGTTGTATCAAATCAGCTTTGCTTTGATAATTTTCATATAAAAAGGTGATTTTCTAAATTGAAGCTGTTTCAAGGAACAAAAATGCCCCATGCGGTAGGAAGTTTCAAAAGATTCAAATCAACACATCTGCTAAGGGCTGTTCCAAAAATAACATTTAGTAGTTGGGTCACTTTTAGTTAACCCTGCAATGAATAAATGTTATCCTTGAATTATCACAACCTATCTGACATTAGATTTTAGGAAAAGAGGCCTCCCTATACATTTTAACCTTCCTCAATGTAACTTTTTAATTAAATACTGTATTCCAGACAAGACAGCAGACAACAGATGGTCCAGGTAACACCAGCAGCAGTAGATCAGAATCAGAATTCTCAACTGAAGAAATACCAGAGTCTGCTGTGTCTGTACCAAAAATGCTGCCATCTACTAAGGTAAATACTTTATTATATCTACCATGGCTCCAATAGTTAAAACTGTTGGGGAGAATTCAAAAAATGAAAGGGCAATTTAAGTATCACTTTCTTTATCATGGCATTCTCATTTTATTGTTTAACACAATTTTTTAAGCAAAAACTAATATAGAAATATGTTTAAATGGTTCCAAAGATATTTACAACAGTAGATATGTACAACTTACTTGTTTTCTAATATTGCTGTGTTATGAGATCTGTTTATTGCTGGTCTTTCACTATTTACATGTATAAGCAGATGCGGTATGATTGACAATGAGACAATTATCTGTCAGAGTTCAAGAATGAAGTGGATTGAAGTTATTATAGCCCACTGTACTGTACAGCTGTCTTTAATGCTCATTTTTGTTCTGGATATCTTAATTCACCAGAAAGAAAATTATCAATTGTATTATCGCTATTTTGTGCATTTTTCCTTTGATCTTTTTTTTGTGGGAATTTTTCATATCATGCTATTCGCTAGAAACTAAGGAGGCATATGACGTTGCTAATGAAATTGACATGAAATTGGTCATCATAGGTTAAATAGCGATAAACAGATTAATATCATTGGTCATCTCAACTCTATAGCTTTTCTCACTTTCACCATCCCACCTCAAGCAAGAAAATCAATCTCGTTGACATGAT
This sequence comes from Mytilus trossulus, assembly GCF_036588685.1. Lineage (NCBI taxonomy): Eukaryota > Metazoa > Mollusca > Bivalvia > Mytilida > Mytilidae > Mytilus > Mytilus trossulus. The sequence continues at coordinate 39,610,351 of NC_086384.1, read as the reverse complement.
CAACAATAATCTATAGGTATTTTTTTCAGGTATCAAATGGAATTATGAATTATTTACCAGGAACATTCAATACACAGGACCCCAGACAGTCACCACCTGTTGATGTTCTTCCTGATTCCTTACCAGTTGAGGAAGCAGCTGAATATCTAGAGATGCCAGTCGTTACTGAAGACTAGCAGAGTAAAAAGAGACAGTTCAATGACAATGCTTTCTACTTTTATCAAGGTATGTTTTATTTGTTATAAACATTATTTGAAAATTGCATAATGCATGGTGCACAGCAAAAAGATGTAAGCTTTTAAAAAGATTTCTGTTTATTAAAAGATTCAAGATTTCATAATAAATGTGTCAATCAGACAATCTGGTGTATTATAAATATAATTGACTTAATCAAGAAAGGTGACCGTAGAATATAAACTTTCTATTATGACCTGCCATAATAAGAAGAGGTATGTTATATATTCGTCTTTTGCTGCTGATGGTCGTTTACCAGGTTGGTTTTGATGGTGTAAAGCTGTAGAATATTGAAATAACAGTTCATGATTAGAATTTAGAAACTAAAATATATGTAAATATACTTTCAGCTTCCGATGGACAACATATCTACCTACATGCCCTGAATGCCAGGTGTCTAGTGAAGGAGTATGGTTCCCTGTCTAACTGCCCAGAGACTATCACTGCTAATAAAGTACAGATGGAAAACATATTTATGTCTGAGGTAAGTAATAGTGCAATGCATTGAGATTGGAGCTTTAACCCTTTCACCGATTGCTGCCCAGACAGAAGCTACTCTGAGACGATGGCTTCCCTGGCTACTATTACTCAAGTGGGAGATTTTCATAATAAATGCCAATACAAACTTGTTTGTAGTTATTTGTGTATTTATTTCATTCAGTAACGTGTTCACAGTTTTTTTCATGTTTTGATAATTTTTTCTTCATATTAAAAATAATCAAATTTTCAAATTTTCGGCATTATTTTGGTGAAATACTTAAAATTCTGCTCTTTGACCTCAAATCGTAATTTTTTTAACCCAAAACGGCAAAATTTTGACAAAAAATTTATGAGGCTGTACAAATTCCTCACACTGAACAATGTCCATTCCAAGTGTTTTGTACATAAAACAACATTTTATGTCAAAAAAGTATACTAGTTTGGCTTCAATTCTTCCATATTCTTTCCAAAAAAAATGTCCCCTCATTTCAAATTCTCGTAATTTCCGTAAATTTCCTCTGATTTTGACACGATTTTCAACAAACAGAAGCGCCATGTTTACACTTTCATCCGGGTATTCATCAAAGAAACATAACTCATATTTGCACTGTTTTAAGCGGGAAACATAAAAGAGGTATTCCGATCCCAGTAAAACTTGTATGATTTTACACATGATAGCCAAGTTGAAAATTTTCGTCACATTTTTCTCAGGAACTACAATACAAGGATTTCTGAAATTTGGTTTCAGGATTTATATAAGTCAGCTATACTGTGTGATTTAAGTTTTTGTAATTTTAATAACTTTCTTAAACTATACTGGATTTCTACCAAATTTGGACAGAAGCTTGTTTATGATCATAAGATAGTATCCAGAAGTAAATTTTGTAAAAATGAAATTCCATTTTTTCCGTATTTTACTTATAAATGGACTTAGTTTTTTCTCCAGGGAAACATAACATTCACTCTGTGGTTAAAGTTTTTAGAATTTTAATAACTTTCTTAAACTATCCTGGGTTTGTACCAAACTTAGACAGAAGTTTATTTATGATCATAAGATAGTATCCAGAAGTAATTTTTGTAAAAAATAACTCCATTTTGTCTGTATTTTACTTTTAAATGGACTTAGATTTTCTTCCAGTTAACATTACATACAGTTAAAGTTAAAGTTTTCAAAACATTTATTAGATTCATTAACTATCCTAGATTTTTACCAAACTTGGACAGAAGCTTCTTACACTTTAAGTATCTATCACCTCACTTTATATATCTATCACCTCACTGTTCATATTTTACAACACTTCATATATATATCACCAAACTTTATATATGTATCACCTCACTGTTCATATGTCACAACACTTTATGTATCTATCACCACACTTTATATATCTATCACCACACTTTATATATCTATCACCACACTATATACATCTATCACCTCACTGTTCATATGTCACAACACTTTATGTATCTATCACCACACTTTATGTATCTATCACCACACTATATATATCTATCACCACACTTTATATATCTATCACCTCACTATATATATCTATCACCACACTTTATATATCTATCACCTCACTGTTCGTATGTCAAAACACTTTATATATCTATCTCCAAACTTTATATATCTATCCCCACAGTCTCTATGTATATCTCCACATAATAAAACCCTATCACCTTACTTTATTTATCAATCACCACACTTTATATATCAATCACCTTACTTTATATATCAATCACCACACACTCTCTATATCTATTCCCATACTCTCTATATCTACTCCAACAGTCTCTATGTATATCTCCACATAATAAAACCCTATCACCTTACTTTATTTATCAATCACCTTACTTTATATATCAATCACCACACTTTATTTATCCATCACCACACACTCTCTATATCTATTCCCATACTCTCTATATCTACCCCCACAGTCTCTATGTATATCTCCACATAATAAAACCCTATCACCTTACTTTATTTATCAATCACCACACTTTATATATCAATCACCACACTTTATTTATCAATCACCACCCTTTATATATCCATCACCACACACTCTCTATATCTATTCCCATACTCTCTATATCTATCCCCACAGTCTATGTATATCTCCACATAATAAAACCCTATCACCTTACTTTATTTATCAATCACCACACTTTATATATCAATCACCACACTGTATTTATCAATCACCACACTTTATATATCCATCACCACACACTCTCTATATCTATTCCCATACTCTCTATATCTATCCCCACAGTCTCTATGTATATCTCCACATTATAATACCCTATCACCTTACTTTATTTATCAATCACCACACTTTATTTATCAATCACCACACTTTATTTATCAATCACCACACTTTATATATCCATCACCACACACTCTCTATATCTATTCCCATACTCTCTATATCTATCCCCACAGTCTCTATGTATATCTCCACATAATAAAACCCTATCACCTTACTTTATTTATCAATCACCACACTTTATATATCCATCACCACACACTCTCTATATCTATCCCCACAGTCTCGATGTATATCTCCACATAATAAAACCCTATCACCTTACTTTATTTATCAATCACCACCCTTTATTTATCAATCACCACACTTTATATATCCATCACCACACTTTATATATCCATCACCACACACTCTCTATATCTATTCCCATACTCTCTATATCTACCCCCACAGTCTCTATGTATATCTCCACATAATAAAACCCTATCACCTTACTTTATTTATCAATCACCGCACTCTCTATAATTATCCCCATAATCTTTGTATTTATACCGGAAAACAATGTCTGTATTATTTTCTTATATGACATGCATCCTCAAAGAAAACAATTAATACAGGTCAAACCATGTTTGTATTATGTTCACATATGACATGCTTTCTATAATAACAAAACACAAACAATTTATACTGGTCAAACAATGTTTGTATTATGTTCTTATATGACATATTATATTCTATGATATTCGTTAGGATTTTATTCACACATTTATGGACTGATGAGAAGGAAAAACTTTTTATTTACAGAAATGGACATCATCATTTATCTTTCAGAACATTATTGCTGTATTAAACACATTAGAAAAAAAGAAGACTGAAAATTTGGCAGTTTTGTTCCTGTGATGCAATGATGTCAGTAATTATGCATTCAGAATAGCATATGAAAAGAATGTTTTAGGCTTTCCATCCATGAATCAGAAGCTGCAAAACTCACCATGGAGTGGTACTAAACTACAAATTTCTACAAACATTTAAACAAGGCAGTTGTTTATCTTTATATTACTATATTTTTCATATTATTATCTTTTCAGAATAGCTGAAAATCATCTAATTTGTACACACTAGAAGACGCTTGGGTGTTTTTTTGCACATGTGAAATATGGTGAATTATGTGCTGCTACAGAAGCTGAAGTTAACATTTTGAAGAGGAAAGATCCAGACTTTTGATGACTACACTTCTGATAATTTCATATGTGTATAGTTTCTATGTCATTTTATTTTAAGGAAAAATTGATCAAAGTCAATTGGAGGGGTTGAAATGATTGTGCCTTATCAATGTAGAATGTTTACAATGTAATTGGAAATACATAAAGTAGAGTTATTTTTTTTGTATTTAGGAATAATCATGTTAAGTATTATTTTTATGATGATTTTATTTAAAGCTATGTATAGCAGAAATTAAATTTAAAAAATGAAAGAACATGTAAACAACAGTTATTATGAAAAAACTATTTACCAAAAATAATGTAGACTTTGTGAGTGCTAGATTAATACAGAAAACCATACAATAAGTATAGATACAGTGTAGATAGATATTTCATTTTTAAAGTGCAACTTGGTACATATACATGAAATGTAATATATTACAATTTTCTTGTCGTGAAAAACTTATGATAGTCATTAAATAATGTTTATAATTTTTTCAAATCAACTAGGATTGTCCTAAAACATTACAGTTATCACAATTATATATTAATCTTACTAAAATGTTAGGTTATTTTGTATTTCCATTCATAAAATGTGAAATTTAAAGTTTTCCCTCAAAAAGTGAAAAAGTTGGAATTTTCATGTCGTAATAAACTTTTGATAGTCAACTTTAATGATGTTTATAACTTTTTCAAATCAACTAGGATTGTCGTAAAACTCTACAGTTATCACAATTATATATAAATCTTACTAAAATGTCAGGTTATTTTGTATTTCCATTTATAAATGTGAAATTTAAAGTTTCACCCGACAAGTAAAAATAGTTAGTATTTTCATGTTGTGAAAAACTTTTGATAGTCAACTTTAATAATGTTTATGACTTTTTCAAATCAACTAAGATTGTCATAAAACTCTAAAGTTATCACAATTATATATTAATCTTACTAAAATGTCAGGTAATTTTGTATTTCCATTCATAAATGTGAAATTCAAAGTTTCATGCGACAAGTAAAAATAGTTAGTATTTTCAGGTTGTGAAAAACTTTTGATTGTCAACTTTAATAATGTTTATAACTTTTTCAAATCAACTAGGATTGTCCAAAAGCTCTACAGTTATCACAACTATATATTTATCTTACTAAAATGTCAGGTAATTTTGTATTTCCATTTATAAATGGGAAATTTAAAGTTTTCCCTCAAAAAGTGAAAAAGTTGGAATTTTCATGTCGTAATAAACTTTTGATAATCAACTTTAATGATGTTTATAACTTTTTCAAATCAACTAGGATTGTCCTTAAACTTTACAGTTATCACAATCGTTTATTAATTTTACTAAAATGTCAGGTAATTTTGTATTTCCATTCATAAATGTGAAATTCAAAGTTTCATGCGACAAGTAAAAATAGTTAGTATTTTCATGTTGTGAAAAACTTTTGATAGTCAACTTTAATAATGTTTATGACTTTTTCAAATCAACTAGGATTGTCATAAAACTCTACAGTTATCACATTTATATATTAATCTTACTAAAATGTCAGGTTATTTTGTATTTCCATTTATAAATGTTAAATTTAAAGTTTTCCCTCAAAAAGTAAAAAAGTTGGAATTTTCATGTTGTGAAAAACTTTTGATAGTCAACTTTAATGATGTTTATAACTTTTTCAAATCAACAAGAATTGTCCTAAAACTCTACAGTTATCACAATTATATATTAATCTTACTAAAATGTCAGGTAATTTTGTATTTCCATTCATAAATGTGAAATTCAAAGTTTCATGCGACAAGTAAAAATAGTTAGTATTTTCATGTTGTGAAAAACTTTTGATAGTCAACTTTAATAATGTTTATGACTTTTTCAAATCAACTAGGATTGTCATAAAACTCTACAGTTATCACAATTATATATTAATCTTACTAAAATGTCAGGTTATTTTGTATTTCCATTTATAAATGTTAAATTTAAAGTTTTCCCTCAAAAAGTAAAAAAGTTGGAATTTTCATGTTGTGAAAAACTTTTGATAGTCAACTTTAATGATGTTTATAACTTTTTCAAATCAACAAGAATTGTCCTAAAACTCTACAGTTATCACAATTATATATTAATCTTACTAAAATGTCAGGTAATTTTGTATTTCCATTCATAAATGTGAAATTCAAAGTTTCATGCGACAAGTAAAAATAGTTAGTATTTTCAGGTTGTGAAAAACTTTTGATAGTCAACTTTAATAATGTTTATAACTTTTTCAAATCAACTAGGATTGTCCTTAAACTTTACAGTTATCACAATCGTTTATTAATTTTACTAAAATGTCAGGTAATTTTGTATTTCCATTCATAAATGTGAAATTCAAAGTTTCATGCGACAAGTAAAAATAGTTAGTATTTTCATGTTGTGAAAAACTTTTGATAGTCAACTTTAATAATGTTTATGACTTTTTCAAATCAACTAGGATTGTCCTAAAACTCTACAGTTATCACAATTATATATTAATCTTACTAAAATGTCAGGTAATTTTGTATTTCCATTCATAAATGTGAAATTCAAAGTTTCATGCGACAAGTAAAAATAGTTAGTATTTTCAGGTTGTGAAAAACTTTTGATTGTCAACTTTAATAATGTTTATAACTTTTTCAAATCAACTAGGATTGTCCAAAAGCTCTACAGTTATCACAATTATATATTAATCTTACTAAAATGTCAGGTAATTTTGTATTTCCATTTATAAATGGGAAATTTAAAGTTTTCCCTCAAAAAGTGAAAAAGTTGGAATTTTCATGTCGTAATAAACTTTTGATAGTCACCTTTAATAAGGTTTATGACTTTTTCAAATCAACTAGGATTGTCCTAAAACTTTACAGTTATCACAATCGTATATTCATCTTACTAAAATTTCAGGTTATTTTGTATTTCCATTTATAAATGTGAAATTTAAAGTTTCACTCAAAAAGTAAAGATAGTTAGAATTTTTTTTTATTTTTTTTCAAATTACACATTTATATTTGTATGTACCAATTTTTGTTGATTGAGGAAAACTTGCATTTTCATGGGTATTTGATTTCATGGTTTTGTCAAAGGTTTGCATTCATTCTTATAGAAAATTTATAACTAATTATTAATGAGAATTTGTGGTTTCCAGTTTTCTACGAAAACCAAGAAACTTGGTATCCGATGAATAATAATGAATCCACAGTTATTGAAAATGTCACCAAATGAAATGTATTCACTGTTTGATATATTTTTTATGCATTGATATTAACACAATTAAAATTTATGTTCTCTGATTGAAAAGATGTTATAATATTTCTGCCTACAATAGTAGGGGTGGGCATTATAGTGTCTTGTTTTTGTGGTCACCTCCTGTCCTCCAAGTTGTGTGTTTGGCTGTCAGTATGTCTGTTCTCTTCAAGTGAATTTGGTCTGGTCATGATAGCTTTCAATGAATTTGTTTCGTACTTGAAACTTCGTATTTGTCTATTTTGAAATTCTAAATTCTATTCCAAATTAACATTTTGACTATATCACAGTTCACTACATGAAAAAGTAATCTTGTGAAATAAATACATAATTATAAAGACAAATCTGGTTTTGAAAGATAAATAAAGTGGTGCTTGGATAAAATTTATAGGAAAACTAATAAAATGTGAATATTTTTAATACTCTGAGTTTAAATGCCTAATTATGGTTGTCATCTCAGTGAATTACTGAACATATAAATATTATAGGGCAAATATGGCTAGGAGTTATTTTTTCCCTGGCTAATGGACTAACAAAGTATTGGTCAGCTTTATATGTCAACATATTTATTTGTTCATATGATGAATCAATAATTCTTATAAATAGTTAAATGTAGCTCAGCACAACCTGGTAATAATTTAGATAAAAGTATCTTAATCATGCATGAAAATCACATTTTTATGAAAAGAATACATAGATTTTTTTTCAAATTTACAAGATTTTGTTATAATATGCTTATATAAATGTAAAAATAAAATGATGTCACCAAACTTGTTTTCTTGCTAAAAGTGCACTCCCTGAAATGTCTCCCCTGCTTTACTTGTCATACTGAATTGATGTTAAAAGTGTGTGATATGCAAGTTTCACTATAAGTTCCACATAAACCCAACATTATCAATGTAAATGAGGTCAAGGCCAGACAAACCCTACCAGGCAAAGATTTACACCTTACTGTAGACCAAAAATAGTAATCATATTGCATATGGTATACAAGAAATAGACCTAATTACGAAAATTAAACATTGACTTTTTATACCATGAAAATGATGGTCAATGTCAGATAAAGCCTACTGAACAAAATGCACGTCATACAATTATTCCATACGCTAAATATACATGTAGTTGACCCAATAGTTTACAGAATTTATAAACAAACATAACCATAAAATAAACATTACCTAATGAAGTTAAGAAGATATGAACCCTGCAAGACAGACACACAACTATCATTACAGTCTTTGAATATAGTACAGTTGACCTATTGCCTATATAATCTAATAAACAAACATCACCATGGAAACCTTATAATGTCTGGATTGATTTATTTTTGTTGAATATAACTTTTAATACTATTGTGCTATTTTGTGAAAAATATGTCAAGGATAAAGGGAAATTTTGTATGCATTGAAGTGTTAAAATTATATAACTTACAATACATGTTCTTATGTTTAAAACTACAAACTTAAGAGAAGAGAAAGATACCAAAGGGACATTCAATATCATAAGTCGAAGATAAACTGACAACGCCATATAAAAAAAGAAGGATCAAACAAACGAACAACAATATACAGAAAACTGAAGATGGAGCATCACAAACTCCAATCAAAACCGGGGTGATCTTGTGTGCTCTGGAAAGGAAAACATATCCTGTTTCAAGTTCAGCACCCACCCTGTTGTTCATGTAACAACGAATCCGGTAATAAGTCTATAATAAGTCTATTATAGATGTGGAAATTACATAAGATGACGAGTGTGGCTTCATATTTAGTTGATGATAATGACAAACTGGACATTTTGATATAATGAAACAATTGCAATTGATTCACAATTTCTTAAGAACTATAGGCAGGTGGAGAGGAACACTTGACCAAATGAATTAGTATCAACTAGGGTCTCCAGATTATTTGCCAACAGCATGGTTTATCAAAACAACAGCATAATCAAACAGATACAGTTAGAGGTTATCTCGGGGACCATTTCACTACTTAATTGATAGGGGTGCCGCTGGGTTTCTGGGGATGTTATACATCTCAGTATTCAACAACTAGCAGATGTCTACACCTTTCTGTATAGCTTTGGGTCGTCCAGTAAACATATAAATGCAGTGTATGAAATGCAACACAAACCATATTAACCATCAATATTTCAGAATCGCAAACATCTTCGACAAAAAAGATAGTACTACCCTTTGAAACGAGGTTTTTTTTCAGACTTGCGCCGCTAGGCACATAACACAAAAACTATAAAAAGGACTTTTTAATTGTTTTACATTGTCGTATCGGGGCTTTTTATAGCTGACTATGCGGTATGGGCTTTGCTCATTGTTGAAGGCCGTACGGTGACCTTTAGTTGTTTATGTCTGTGTCATTTTGGTCTCTTGTGGACAGTTGTCTCATTGGCAATCATACCACATCTTCTTTTATATAGTCTGCAAATAATAACCAGAATAAGAAGTAATTATACTGACTAACTATACTTTATAATATAATGTCAATTTGCACGATAACGATATGATTCCATAACAAATACTAGTAGTGGTAAACATTGTAATAAGGAACTATATCGAATAGAATTAAGCTTTTGAACTTGAATAAAATTATAAACTTTAGTCATACTTAAGGACGAACAATAACACTCAAATACGGTAAGCGCCAGTTTTTAATAACACTACGTAAAACTATTTTTTATAGAAATATTCTTTATAAAGCACAGAGGTGTCAGTATTCACCTCAAAAACTAACAAAACCTTTGAATAGACTTATTAAGAAGGGATATAGTTACGATACTGTTGTCAGGTCATTAAAGATTGCATATTTTGGCGTTAATATTGATTCACTTATAGGGTCTTTGCATCGGAACTAAACAATTTAAAAAAAAAACAGTTGTTGGCATGACACGAGTTATGTTCTTCTCATATATTTTATGATGGTATGATACTAAACCCCTAACGGGAAGGATTGTGCTTGATGTTCATATGATGAAGACATAATCTTTCAGTCAGTTTAATTGAGGTCTGGAGCTGGCATGTCAGTGAACTGCTAGTAGTCTGTTGTTATTTATATATTATTGTCATTTTATTTATTTTCTTTGGTTACATCTTCTGACATCAGACTCGGACTTCTCTTGAACTGAATTTTAATGTGCGTGTTGTAATGCATTTACTTTTGTACATTGGCTAGAGGTATAGGGGGATGGTTGAGCGCTCACAAACATGTTTAACCCCGCAGCATTTTTGCGCCAGTCCCAAGTCAGGAGTCTCTGGCCTTTGTTAGTCTTGTATTATTTTAATTTCAGTTTCTTGTGTACAATTTGGAAATTAGTATGGCGTTCATTATCGCTGAACTAGTATATATTGTTTAGGGGCCAGCTGAAGGACGCCTCCGGGTGCGGGAATTTCTCGCTACATTGATGGTGACCTTCTGCTGCTGTTTTTTTCTATGGTCGGGTTGTTGTCTCTTTGACACATTCCCCATTTCCATTCTCAATTTTAGTATGTGTGCTATTTACAGCTAGGAGATAGATTAAAGGCAAAAATGTATTGCAAATACAAGACCACTAAATTTTCTCGAAAACCACCAGATCACCAGATGTATAGTCTTGGACCATCGTTTTTTTTGTTTTTTTTTTTATCTTTAAAGACTTGCAATAGATTTCAACAAATGAATTTATTCTTATCACACTTTCCATGGAAAGACAAGTTTCAGCTTTTAAATGCAAAATAACAACAAAAATCTTTTTTTTTGTCATGGTATTACAACATAGTACGGGTTGTACTGTACTGCAATATTCTAGGAAATACTTCATAGAAAAATCCATATACATAGGAGTACAGGAAGATACCACCATCTTGAATGAACACTTGTGAAACACTTGCCTGACAAGGGCCCATGATTGGTTTAATAATATAATGTCTAATGTCTAATGTGTAATGTCTAATGTACGGATTTTCAATAAGAAAAAAAAATAACAATAAAATAACACTTGAATGATGCTGCAATCTTTTAATCGGAAAATAAGTGTCCATTCCGTTCAATATTGACTAATTGGAACAAAATTTCAGTAAAGTCATAAGCACTACCCAATGGTACCTTTTTGCAGTGAATTAAAATTTTAATTCATTTTTCTGGGATATTTTACATATTTCAGTTCAACCATTTCAAAGGGCTTAGATTGGTGAACAGCCTGGCGGTCCAAATAAAATTATAAGGGCTGTATTCTTTATGGATATAATTCTAACAAATGAAAGAAAAATATAATGGTGAAAGAAAATCTGAATTATCAAACCTATGACTAGATCATCGCCAAGGTACTTTATAAAAAAAGTGATGTGATCGGATTGCCAATGAGACAACTATCCACCAGTTCAAATAAATTTGATAAAAGCAATTATGTGCAATATGTACGGCCTTTAACCATTAGAAACCCCAATACCGTATAGTCGACTGAAAAGGTCCCGATATATATATATATAAAAATGTGAAATAATTCAAACGGGAAAAACTAACAGCCTAATTCATAACGAAACTATTTTCGAGAACTAAGCACTGATACAAGTACGACAGACGCGAACCAACGACAACCACCGAACTATATGCTTCTGTTTGGGATATAAACATACATAATGTGGCTAGAATAAACCCTTTTGTTAGCGCTCACCACTGCCCCAACCTGGGATTGTGGTGTAATAATAAACTGTATAATTTAGTAGCAATTGGCTTAGCTCAAAGGAAAAACACAATACAAACAAAACACCGAAATAAGAGTACTTGCATTTACTGAAATCTCTCTCAGATTACCAACTGATAAACACTATAATACAGTAATATAACAAATACTGGGATACATGTGCCCCTATTATATAGAATAACTAATAAATGTCGAAGTTTGATTTAACACCACAAAAAGATATTTCAAGAACGAATTAGATTCCATTGTTATTAGGTAACTATTTATGTTCAACCTATTGCTGCACCATTATATCAGAGGCGGATTATGGGGGGGCAGGGGGCCCGGCCCCCCCCCCCCTTTTTGGGAAAAAATTTGGTTGCTTATATAGGGAATCATTGAAGCGTGACTGGTGTGGGCCACCTCTTAGGTCAGTCAGTGCCGGGGCCCCCACTTATGAAAATTTCTGGATCCGCCACTGTATATATTCAACTGTTTTAATTCAATACTTTGTGTGAATATGCCATTCTGTGAACCTTTGTTCTAATCTTTTTGTTACAATAAAGAAAATTCATTATATCAAAAAATATTTAAAAAAAATTCTCACAGACGCCTTCTGTGCACACCCAATGTATTTAGTTAGTGTAAAGACGTCTTAGTAGTCTGAAAAACGCATGTTACCTTGTGCAATGCCAAAATATTATTAAACAGTATGTAGCTAAATGAGTTTTTCATAACTGTACACACACATATATATATATGTGCAATATGTACGGCCTTTAACCATTAGAAAATCCAATACCGTATAGTCGGCTGAAATATATGTATAGCAATCTTTATTATTCAATTATGTCTTAATAAGAAACAATCAATCAGCCGTGATCAGTACCAATAAAACAATATCTAAAGATTTTACTTCTGTGTAAAACTAATGACCTTTAAGAATGGGTTTATTAAAACGAGCAATTAGCTAACACGATTCGTATATAAATTTTTGGGCTTTATGAACAACATCAATGTAAAAATTGGGATATGATATACCGTTGTTTATGCATTTATAGGACTATACAGGTGCATCCTAAATTCTTATCAAGACCTCTGTATCAATGAAAGAATGTTGCAAATATTTTAATTAATGTGTTGTAACAAAATCTCTGACTAAATAATTCATCAGATATACAAAAATTCCGTTCATTAAAACGCGACTACAGACACTGGCATGGCGAACACCGTGTTAAAATAGTCACACCATAAAAGTCGCCGATATCACTGATAAAAAATAGAACGAAAATTCGTCTCCTTTGCTGTTATTTTTGTATAGAGTTTCACTTGTGGTACTGAAATATCCAAATTTAGAAAAGGACAATTAATGCAGTCTATATATAAGATAAATTATTCAAAGTAAATGTCTGTGATTCATGACTATACGGGGAACAAGTCTGCTATTAATAAAGGAGCGAAATTGGTGCGCATAGTGAATACTCACAACCTGCCGATAAACTTTACTTCCTAAATGTACATGTACATTAATTTTATCCAGAAGAAAATATAAAAGCTTAAGTTATCTCATTTATACAGCTCCTGTAAGTATATCTAGCATTATTTCCTTTTCAGTACAGAAAAAAAGGCTTTATAAAAAAGAATTGAGTCAAAAACAAATGCAACCAGATTTACCAAAGGACCATTTAATCTATTAAAAGTACACGTACTTCTCTTTGGTATGGCTGTTTAGTGTACAGAGTCATCATAACTATTAACTTAAATGAGCGAACCATCGAAAGCACTTAAATACCTCTTTCAAACAAAAACATTATCGTAATCAATAAACTTCAATGACAAGTTTTAAGAATAAAATTAAAGATAGCAACTATGGCAATGTTTCAGTCTAGTAAAATGCATACGAAATTTACAGAGAATATTAAGATTTGGTAACTAAGTTGAACGCATCAATCTCATTGAAATAGAGATAAAGGATACAACAGATACAGTTAAGTCTGCCTCATATATTTTGACAGTAAGGATCGGTTGAAAACAAAACTTTGCGACAAAATGGATGATTTCCTAATGGTGAACTTTCCATTTCTATGTAGCAACATTCCAGCAGCGCCTGCATACGGAGTACATATCTCCCAAATGATACGATATCCACGGGCTATTATTTCCTAGTATGATTTCCTTGATAGAGATAGTGGGTTGCTGCTAACAAGAAAGCTATTAAACCAAGTGTTCCAAATGGTGGAGTTGAAATCATCCCTTTGTGAATTTTAAGCACACTGACCGCTACTGAATATACATGTCACAGATGATGTCGAATATGTTCCCTATGTCGTAACTAAAATCCCGTTCCATCGAATGTGACCTCCTACCGAATTCGACTATTTGCCGTGTTTGTAAATCAATAACATGATCAACACGACGGGTGCCGCATGTGGTGCAGGATCTGCTTACTCTACGGTGGCATCTGACAGCAGCCTAGATTCTGGTGGGGTTTGTCTTACTTAGTCTTTAGTTTTCTATGTTGTTTCTTGTGTACTATCATCATGTTACTGTCTGTCTGTCTTTTTTTTTTTAGCCATGGCGTTGTGAGTTTGTTTTCGATGTATGAGTTTGACTGTTCCTCTCGTATCTTTCACAACTTTAGGTTAAACAGATCTAACTCAAAAGCTGGGGTACTTTAAAAACTATGATTCTTATATACAAGTATATCCAATGTTGCAAGAGTAAGTAGTAATATACATCTATGTTGTATTTATTCGCTGGGGTGTAAAAATATAGTTCTTGTTCTTTTGAAAATCAGTATCGAAAAAACCTACAAAAGAGTGGCTGCCGCTTGTTATTTGTGAGGTTGTCAGGTCGGTCCCAATTAAACATATGTAACGTCCATATTCTTCAGAGCCGGTTTATTTAGACGTTTCTGATTTTGAATTCTTAAAATTGTACGTTACTTTACTGTATTTATTTCCTTATGTCATTCTTCTCTTATTCATTTCTCTATCTCTCTTATTCACGCTCTATCTCTCTTTTTGTATATGCAGTATAAAAGTATAAAAATTAATGCCGCTACAGTGATGGACACAGGGGGTCCATGGCCGTTTTGATCCTCCATTTTATTAACGATCAATGCATTTAATAAAAAAATTGGGACATGTGGTTGGAACCCGCCCCCAGCCCCCCCCCCCCCCCCCCCCCCCCAAACACACACACACACACCTCGTATTGACAAAAACGTTGATATTCAGTGAAATCGACGATGTCAATGTAATTTCAAATACTTCTAACCATTTACCATCAGAGACATGGTTTACTATTATTGTTAAGTGACACACCTTCTACTCTGAAACAATAATGTAATCAATTGGCTCCTTATATTATGACGTTTGATGAAGACATGCTATCTTTATAATGCTATACTGTGCATGCAGTAACCCTTTCGTCATCGAAAAGATACAACACTGACGCAAACAGTTACGCATAGTGTACACAAAGAATTGAGATGTTTTTATTTGAAACAAAATGAATTATCGGACGTGTTTTTCTCAGTGCTGATAAACTGATGATATTTGCCAATATATGACATATATCCTGGCATGCTTCACATGGTTGTCGTTACGATGAACTTAATTTGTACATTTTATTAAAAAAAATCATTGATAAATATTCATACAGAAAAGAGAAAAATAATAGACGACTTAATATATGATCAAATAAACTGATATAATCAATGGGCTTTGCTAATTGTTGAAGGCCGTACAGTGACATATAGTTCTTAATTTATTATTCATTGACAATCATACCACATCTTCAGTTGATTTATAGTATATGACACCCCCCCCCCCTTTTTTTTTTGAACGATATACAGTTAAACATTGGAATAACTTCAAGAAAGATGACACTGATAGATAATTCTGGGTTTCTAACACCTTATATTTGTTATAATTTAACAATTTCAATAGTCCAAAATAGTTCTTATAAAAAGTCTTTTGTTAATGAAATTTATAACTGATCTAATAAAACAGAAAAGCGAGTGACGAATAATTTAAGCCGTGCACTACAACAAAGAAATAAATGTAGCAAATAATCACTTATGTAAACTCTATTTATAATTCTAATATTTATTGTCATATAAACTCTGAAAAATAAGTTTGTGACAAATAATATAATAATACACACAATACATTTAACACTGTTTAACAAACAAAACCATAAAAACAAAAAAACAAAAACAATCTATCAGATGATATATAAATATATATATTACTTGAGTTTTTAAGCCCCTCCCCCTTTTCCATCACCGATAAAACACAATTGGTTTAATAATAATACTGGTAAACAATGTTAGGTTTTTATTTAAAACAAAAATAATATACTCGAACGTGTTTTCCTCATTTTAAACCAATCCCTGTCAATCACATGTTGTTACATGAATATTCATACAAGCCTCGGTAGTTGACGCACTTCACTGTTTGTAATTTAGTAATCTCGGAATAAAATTGTATTGATAGTCATTTGAGCGTTTATTCAATGGTAGAATAGAAAGAGTCTAAATAAATCTTACCGACCAGGATCCAAAAGATGTTTTAATTAAAATTACCTCCCCTAGCGTAGTATTACGAGCGGTAGGTTCTCTGGCCTTCCTTATATTGACAGATAGTCATGAATATAGCATATTTGTTTTTGATCGCTTGCCTGTGTGTTGGTTGTGCCAGTACAGATAATCTTTACAAAGTTCTTGGCGTATCAAAAACAGCAACACAGAAAGAAATAAAGAAAGCATATAAAGAAATGGCAAGGGAATGGTAAATATACTATATAGAATTATAATTTATGTCATATTACACTAAAACATACACCTCTTTAATTAGTGTATACACCACTTTGCCACTTTCGCATTTGTTGCAATTCCGTCAAAAACATTATTTGTACGGTCATCTTCAAGGGCATCTCCTCTTCCAGGGCTCTCTAAGCAGTTACTGTTGTCGTCACTAGCCAGTCAACACTGGGGTTGTGAGTTCCACCCCCGATTCCCTTGTGTGGGTGCATATGACCCCAATCTTAATTGGCTAGGACTGTCAGTTTTACTATTGAATGTTGTGGGGCACTCCCACTTCCTCCACCAATATTAAAAAAACTGGCTGACACAAAATAGCCCAAAAGCTGTGTTAAAAAGTGGCGTTAAAACACCTAAAATCAATCAAATAATTTCCACTTCATTCCCATGTTGAGTAAGAGGTTGAAAAAATATGATGTTACATGTATGAGGGGGGATAGGAGGGGTCCTGATCCCGAAATCCTGGGCTTCAAAACACGAAATCTGAGGTCTCCAATTTAAATAAAGTAAATCCTGACGTCCTGAAATTCGAAAATAAGAATACCCGAATCCAGAAAGGGTCAATCCTGAGCTTTAAAACACCCCATCCAAGAGTCCCGATAAAGGTCCTATCCCCCCTCATGTATATTGAAAGAACAATTCTGCAAATTAAATTAATCTTATTTAAATGATAATCAGCACTGCTGCCTTTAGGAAATTGTAATTAAGTACCTATAGATCATTCTAAGACTTTTAATGAACTTTAACAAAAATGGAAACATAATACAGACATTCATGTTAGATTCATTTATTGATTTGTTTAATTTGTTGCTAAACTCTTGTTGTCTTTTGTACATGAAGTAAGTTACTTGACTTGTGCATGTTGTGCTGTATCCAAATCTTAAGATATATATCTTTCTTGACAATATATATGTTGTGCTGTATCCAAATCTTAAGATATATATCTTTCTTGACAATATATATATACATGTAATTCATTTACTGAGGGTATTAGAATATTTGTTTTTTCATTTAGGCATCCAGATAAAAATAGTGACGCAAATGCTGCTGATAGATTTACAAAAATAAATGAAGCCTATGAGGTATGGTAATGATGATAATACATGTAATATTCAAATTTTAATTCTTTTTTTATAGCATTTTAATATTTAAAAATAATTTTTTAAACAGGACAGAATGAACTGTAGTACAAAATGTACATGTAATTACAGTAATTAACTAAATGTAATGCTTGTCCTAATAATGATTTATGTTTTTTTAATAGATTGTTGATTGATTTATCATGTTTATTGACTTTTTATTGCTAAATATGAAAATACGAAGATGAGGTATGATTGCCAATGAGATAACTCTCCACCATAGACCAACTGACATTGAGTTAGATTTGAAACTTATTCAGCTCTATGAAAGGATCTGACAAGAAAAAATGTAATTTTTAACAAGAAAACCAATGACCTGTTTTATGTACAAAACAACAAACAAGTGTGATATATACAGCATTAAAATAAAGAAAAAACACAAACCTGTTTATGTATACTAGTCTTTTATTGAATTGAAATATTTTCTAGAAAAGAAAATATGCTGTTTTAAATTCTAAAGGGCTATATGGGTAATTTTATTGTTCATACTAAAATGAAAATAACGTAAATTTCCATTGTTGAGGAAATTTTTAACCTATCATGACTTTTTGATGTACACTTTTGAAAATATTACCCAGAATGCATTAGAATCTGAATTGCTAATTTAATACATATATTACAGACACTTGGTGATTCCAACAAAAGAGACCAGTATGACAGATTTGGTTACACAGCTGCCAGGGAACAAAAGCCTTCACATGAATATCATAATCCTTTTGGTAACAACGATTTCTTCAGGGGCTTTAACTTTAACTTCAATGGAAATCATCAAGGAGAATCAGTTATAGAAAAGTTTAATATAAATTTAAGGTAAGTATCAGATAATTCCTAGGACGACAAACAAAAAAGTATGTGTTACAGTGTATACTGTACCCCTACCTACCCTAACTTTTATCCACTACCCTCAAGTTTATTTTGCCGTTTTTGATCAAGCAGCGTTTACTGTACCCCTACCTACCCTATTTTTATCCGCTACCCTCAAGTTTATTGTGTCGTTTTTGATCAAGCAGCGTTTACTGTACCCCTACCTACCCTAATTTTTATCCGCTACCCTCAAGTTTATTTTGCCATTTTTGATCAAGCACTCTTAAAGTCACAATATTGCTCCCATAGACTCGATGTACAAACAAATGTAAAAAATAAAAATTCCATACCTACCTACCCCATTTTTTTGTCAGCATGTAAACTGTGACACTTACTTTTTTGGTTGGCCCTATAATGAAAAAATTGATTCATATACATGTCTCAGTGTTGAAAGTTAGTAACACTTTTTTTATGTATATCACAGTTGTGGATTCAAATGGATGGAGCTAATGTAAATAAAAAATTGTAAAACATGTATTTATATCACAAACATGAGATTTTCTTTGTATTTAAAATAAAAAATCTATTGTAGATATATTATTATTAGTTTGATTCCAATTTTCATGGGGTTCGTGGGTACAGGTTAACCATGAAATCAAATGTTCAACGATTTACAAATTTTCTATAGACTCATTATGCAGAGTGATCAAAATCATAAAATCAAGCATCTGTGAAAAGGCAAGTTTTCCTCAATCCATTTAAATTGATACCCACGAAAAAATAAATGAATCTACAGTATATGAAAAAATAAGGTATTGTCCTTGTATATAATTAACAAGAATAACATAAATAAAAGAAATGCTTTTGCTTTGCTACTCTTCATAGGTTGGTTAAACCATTTATTAAAGCTAATTCTAAGCAAGATAGTGGATCCAATCATTTACCATACTACATTTTCTAAATAGATTTGATAAACATGCAATTCCAATGCAGCCAATAATATGATTTAAACAGTGCATTCAAGTTGATTCAGTTTACAATCACTATTGGTTGGAAACTTTTCACAGTGATTACTGGTGTTTGTAGTGGATTCCTCTTGCAACATATCTCTGTGTATGACCAAAAAACAGAGTGTTATCTAAATCACTGACAATCATCACAGTTAAACACTCAACACCAACACTAGTGTTATCTAAATCACTGACAATCATCACAGTGAAACACTCAACACCAACCAGAGTGTTATCTAAATCACTAGCAATCACCACAGTGAAACACTCAACACCAACCAGAGTGTTATCTAAATCACTAGCAATCACCACAGTGAAACACTCAACAACAACCAGAGTGTTATCTAAATCACTAGCAATCATCACAGTGAAACACTCAACACCAACCAGAGTGTTATCTAAATCACTGGCAATCACCACAGTGAAACACTCAACAACAACCAGAGTGTTATCTAAATCACTGGCAATCACCATAGTGAAACACTCAACACCAGCAAGTGAGAATTTTGACTGAACTGTATATTGAAGATTGCAAGGCCAAACAGACTCAGTTGAATGTTTAATTTAAGGTGGTACATAACACTTTCACTAAAATTAATTTGGTTCGTTTAATTTTCATAAAATTTTGACAATGTATTACTTTGACCCCCTTACAAAAATATAATAATTTCAAAAATTTTGTACCAACCGTTTTGTCAGAAAAATTACACTGGTTATATAGGTTGCAGTCTTGTAATTGACTGCTCCAGCTCCATAGGCTTACATGCTAAACAGCTGATCTTTGAAAATAAAAAAATAAAAAATGCTACATAGAAAAAAAATTTCATGTTCATATCATGTATGTACTCATGTGAAATTGTGATTTAATCCAAAAAAAAGGGGGTCTTGCCACGAAGAATAAAAAGTTACGCAATCCTGAAGTCAAAACATTTTTTTTCTACTTTCTGTTTGCTATTTTTACTAGGCCGCACCACTTCCAGTAAACATGATATCCTTCCACTTTCCTGGATTGATATCCCCAAAAGACGCAAGATTTTTTTAAAAGTCTATATATATGTTTCAATTCAGCATAAACCTATAATCAAACAGAAGATATTGAGTTCAGAAAAAAATTCAGAAAAAAATGCACTATTTTGTTTCCCTCCATGTTTTGACATGCACCGGAAATTGGAGTTGTAATACAAGACTGGTACCTATAGCAGTTCGACAAACACCAATTTTGATCATTGAGAAGCTTAATATTCCCTTTACAACACAAAGTAATTAAAACGTTTAGCTGACTTTACAAAGTTATCTCCCTGTAGTGTAATGTTCCACCTTAACAGTGTCCTAATTAGTTATCAGAGGTACCAGGATTTTAATTTAATACGCTAGCACCTGTTTCAGATAAGTTTAATTTAAGTTTAGAGATTGATAAAATTATAATTTTCAACTTATCTGATTAAGATGTGCCTAGGATGTTGGCTGCTTCAAAATTTTTGTTAAAGCTTGTTATAAGTTAACAAAGGCAAGACATATCTCTGTATGAACAGTTTATTTTTGGTTTATTTCAGAGCTTATGAAACAAAGATATTACCAGAAAGTGACAGAAAGCCATGTTTTCTATATACTTACACTGATTTCTGTTTTGATTGTGCCAGGATAGAACATCTAGTGGAAAAACTCATAAGAGATCTGGAAGATGTTGGTAAGAAAAGATAGATTTAGATACAGTGTACATCAATTTATTCCAGAATTTGAACAAATCAATACTTGTTAACCAAATCACCATTTCAGAAACAGACTATGGGTAATCTCATTGTTCTTTCAATAAATAAAAATAAAGTGACTTTATTGGTTCAATTGCAAGTGTTTACATACTGTGAATTGATTTATTTCCTCATTGTTTAAATTTCCTAATTTTTAGGTAAAGAACTTTCCATACAATTTATAAATTTGTGTATAACTTGTCCTCTAAAGAAAAAGTAACAAAAGGGTATATTTGCTGGCAATTATACCCCCCCCCCCCTTTTCCACAACCATTTTCTGCCTTCACAATAAGTTCAATTACTTAAGAACATATATTATATTTATGTGATATACATGTACGTAAGCTAATATGAGACAGATTCACAGTTTACATAGGGTTTGGTTAAGGCAGATTTCACAGTATTTTTGACACTAAGAGTTTGGTTTAGGCAGATATCACTATACTTTACCCATAATTTCAGGAATATGTGTTGGTACTTTTCATGCTGGACGAGCAAGATCTTTGACTGGAGCACTGAGGATAGAGAGGGTCCCAACACTTATCATGCTGATTAATGGACAGTTGACCACTTTCAGGGGTAGTGTAAACACAGCTGGTCTGAATAACTTTGCGAGAGGAGTATTTCCGAAAAATTTGTTTACAAAGGTATGTGTATATATGAAAACATATCATTCATATGAGTGAATGTGTGTTTTTCATAGGTGTATATATCTGGTTGCAGTAATGAACATATGTGTAAGTGTATTAGCGTACATTGATGTGACAAACTTAGAATATGGAAATGTTAGGTGAGGTATGGTTGCCAATGCCATTGGTACAACTGTCCAAATTACACAATTTTAAGCAACTCTAGGTCACAGTATGATCTTCTTTTAGAAGTTCATTTATTTCTTAAAATATGTGTATAAGATGAATTATCCTTTTGATCCATCTTTCAGATGAAATATAATTTTTAACCTGTTTTAATCACAAAATTGTGGGAAACCTATGCCTTTCCAACATGTCCAAACAAGGATTGATCTCTTAGTAAGGATAAAGATTTTTATGTACTGTCAACCAACTTATTTTCGCGAGCGATTTATTTTCGCCACTTTCTAGAGTAGAAAAATAATGCGAATATGTCAACCTTTGATCTTTCCTTAATAAACTTCATCAAATAAATCAGATAATCTCGAAATTAAATAGCCACGAAGTGGTCAAGAAAGGGTAAAACGCGAAATAAAGTATCCGCGAAAAATAAGTTGGTTTACAGTATTCTCATTTACAGAGTTGGTATGGAGAATAGAAAAGGAAATTGATGATTTATCTTTTAAAGACAATTTGTCCTCATCCAGTGACTTGTTTAAATGATGTAATTTTCAGTTTTATAGGAATTTTTAATAAAACACAGTTGAAAGGTATAAATTATGCAATGTATTAAACCTTTTTTCAGATCAATGACGGAAACTTTCAAGATTTTCTTGATGGCTGGAATGACAACCATGTACGAGCTTTACTGTTTATTAGAAGGGAGGAAATATCTATGAGATTCCTAGCGCCAGCCTTCTACCACAAAGAATTCATCAAGTTTGGATATGTTAATTTATGGACAAATGAAAATAGTAACTTGACAAAGAAATACAACGTGAATAGATACAGAGAAACTTTACTTATGTTTAATGAAGACACACAGACTCCTGTTGCTACTTTGGTAGTAAGTTATTTTTCATATTTATACAATGTATATGTATGTGCCTTTTATGCATGCCCAGCTTGCATAAACACTCCAAATTCCCTAATGTCACACATTTGTCAGGTGACTATAGTTACTATAGCATACAATGGAATCTAAATTCTGCCAACATTGAAAACATGGATGAGTTAACTTAAAAGCATGTTCATGTTAAGCTATACATGTTTCTTTGCTAAAAAAAACCCAGAGTTATTTAATTCATGTGATTTATTTGTACATGTGCATTTTAGCATGTCCTTGCTTGCATGTGTGCTTTCCGAGAGGGAAACATATACCTTTTGGGAGTTTTTCTTATTAACATATACCTTTTGGGAGTTTTTCTTATTTATTTTAGAGTTGGCAAAAATATATGAGTTAAAAGTTGTTGTTTTTTCAATTCTATGATAGGTTAGTCAAGTTTTTGCAAACTACAAAAGGGACTTAAAAATTAATGAAATAAGAGAATGGGGTTTCAGAATTTTGATTTTTTTTTTATATTTTCTAGAATATTTTGAAACTTATAGAGAATTGTTTACATTTTCTAGATGCCACAGTTAAGCAGGAGTACAATGGAAGAGGTATTGATAGCCAATAGATTTATCACCCTGCCACGGCTATCATCGCAGAGAAGATTTGAAGAGATTTGTCCAGAGGAAATGAAAGCAAAACGAAGGAGGTAGGTCTTATGAACCTTTAATGTTTATCTTGAATATTGCTGTAATAGAAATTTTGATATTGGAATGAAAAAAAATCCCAATAAGAGTTGGGATTTAGTGTTTAATTTTCTCATATTTAAACTGTGTTCTCATTTGTTTAATTTTTATGCCCCACCTACAATAGTAGAGGGGCATTATGTTTTCTGGTCTGTGGGTCCGTTCGTTTATTCGTTCGTCCGTCCCGCTTCAGGTTAAAGTTTTTGGTCAAGGTAGTTTTTGATGAAGTTGAAGTCCAATCAACTTGAAACTTAGTACACATGTTCTACATGATATTATCTTTCTAATTTTTATTCCAAATTTAAGTTTTGACCCCAATTTCATGGTCCACTGAACATAAAACATGAAAGTGCAAAGTTCAGGTTAAAGTTTTTGGTCAAGGTAGTTTTTGATAAAGTGAAGTCACATCAACTTGAAACTAAGTAAACATGTTCCCTATGATATGATCTTTCTAATTTTATTTCCAAATTAAAGTTTTGACCCCAAATTCACGGTCCACTGAACATGGCAAATGATAGTGCGAGTGGAGCATCTGTATTCTATGGACACATTCTTGTTTATGATACTCATACATAATGCTAAGAACCACAACAGAGTTTGAATTTTGGTAGTGGGTGATTTACTGTTTTTGTAGTAATGGCCCTTAGATAACTTGGAAAATTGCAAAGCTCAAGCAGGGACCTTCATGTCCTTAGAGGCATTCTTCTTTTATTTATATAGATAAATTGGGTGGCTAACAGCATTGTTAATTCTTTGATTTGATTTTTCTTCCAGACTGTGTGTGGTTTTGGTGACAAAGAAAAGTGAAACTGATAATGAAAAATTCCTGAACAGTTTCAGAAAATATGTTCAGTCATCGTCGCTGACACGGAATGAAAGAGTGAAATTTGCTTATATCTATGAAGATACACAGAAAAATGTGATTCAGAGTTTCTCTAAAGGTGATACATCCGAAACTGATGATACACAAAGCAAGGTAAAGTTCTGGCCTTGAAGGCATAAAACTTTGCTCAGTGCTCTGAGCACAAAAATCATGCTCGAAACATGAAATCAAGCAATTTGATTGGTTGAATTTCGAGTCTGAGTTCAAAAATTATGCTCGAAAGTTTTATGACCGTGAGGCCTGGTATACTGTGGATTCATTATTATTCCTGGGCTACAAGTTTTTTTTTATGAATTTGAATACTCAACTAAGGTTCAAGTTTTCTATACAGTATTAGTTCACGTTAATAATTAACAAAATTAGATATCCACAATAATACAATTTTTCCTCAGTCCACGAAATTAGTATAATTGGAGAAAAATGAATCAATAATACTCCTGCTGATAATCAATACAAATTCCTATAACTGAAAAGAAATAAGAAGATGTTGTTTAAGGTGGTACCCTACACTACAGGGAGATAACTCTGTAAAGTCAGCTAAACGTTTTAATTACGTTGTGTTGTAAAAGGAATATTAAGCTTCTCAATGATCAAAATTGGTATTTGTCAAATTGCTATATATACCAGTGTAACTTTTCTGACAAAACGGTTCAATTTAAAAAAAAAAATTATATTTTTATTAAAGTCACAAAGTAAATACTTTGACAAAATTTAATGAAAATTAAACGAGCCAAATTTATTTTAGTGAAAGTGTTGGGTACTACCTTAAGTGTCAATGAAACGAATTCCCATCCAAGTCACAATGTGTAAAAAGTAAACTATAGATTTAAGTACGGCCTTCAACACTGAGCCAAGACATGGAACAGGAAGCTGTAAAGGGATCCAAAATTAGTAAGTTTAAAACAATCAAATATGAAAACCTACAATGTTATCTATATAAAAAACCAGAAACAATGAAACACTTATGTCCTCATCAACAAAGGACAACCACTAAACAACAGGCTCCTGACCTATGACAGGTGAATACAAATACAGCAGGTTTAGAGTTTCAGGTTTAAAAATTTTAACATGCGCCAACCTTCACTCTAACCTGAAACAGTAGTGAGTCATTACAACATAATTTTTTTTTTTAAAAGATCAATTGAAATGGCTTGAAAAACAAGTCAACATACACTGTAAAGAAATTTGATCTATGGCATAATATTAATATAATATTAATAAGAAAAAGATGTTAAACAATGGCAGAAAGACAAATTTCACCTAGGACAAAGGTGTTAAATAAAATAACTAAAGGTACTGTACATGTGGATTCATTGATATTTGTTAGATGCCAATTTTCACAGGTAAATTTAGATATGATTATTTTGTTGTTAGGAGTACACATAATGATCAAAATAGCAACAAAATTCTTTATTTTATATTTTTTTCACTGTAGGTGATTATATTATGGAGAATGGAGAAAAATCATCTAAGTTACAACTGGCTCTCAAAAGGATGGGATATAGATAATATACAGGACAGTCGCAATCATCTGGAAGACCAAGTCAAGCATTTACTTAACTCAGACCAGTCCTTAGCTTACAGAGTTATACTTCCTGAATTTAACAATGAACATGCTTTGGTAAGAAAAAAAGTTAATTCTGAAATTCTAAGAAAATTTTTATGGGATTCAAGCAACTTTAAAAAAACGATTACATAGCCTTTGCGACAAATTGTTTGAAATGCTGTCATAACTGCTAAGTTAAGGATGTTTGCTACTGTGTTTTAAAATAACAAGCTTTTGAAAAGACTGTTATATATTGATAGTATATAAATAACAGAACTAAAAAAGAAGAAATTTTGTTTCGGCCTGTGTGCCTGTTTTTGAGATATAAGTCATTGAAAATTTGGCTTGAAAATATTCTCTCTAGACTTTTCATACAGTTAACAAAGGCAGCTTTTTCTTTCAAAAACAATGAAAAAATAACAAGTTTCATAAGATTTTCAAATATGTCTTTTGAAACTATGTGTAATGAGATGATGAAAAGAAAAGTAGCTATGTGGCTTAGGGGGCATAATTTTTTAAAAGCAATACATGGATAAAGCAAGAGGATTCCAAAAATCTGATAAACAATCAAAAGAGGGACGAAAGATACCAGAGGGACAGTCAAACTCACAAATCGAAAATAAACTGACAACCCCATGGCTAAAATGACTAGGACAAACAGACAAACAATAGTACACATGACACAACATAGAAAACTTAAGAATAAACAACACCAACCTCACAAAAAACTAGGGGTGATCTCAAGAGGAGCATACATCCTTAAGCTTGGGTGTTTGATGATATAAGGCTATTATCTTGAAGGAAATTTTGTTAAAATTTTGTACCTGTTTATCTGTATTTTATTTATAAATGGACTTAGTTTTTCTTCCTGTTAACATAGTCTAAAGTCTAAAGTCTAAAAGTTTTTAAAACATTTCTTACTTTTTGTTGTTACCCACCAACTATCCTGGACTTTTACCAAACTTGCACAGTAGCTTCTTAAAATCAAAAGATAATATCAAGAGGAATATTTTTATCGATTTTTTCCTCATTTTTGTTGAGGCTGCGATTAACAGCAAAAGTAGGAGAAACACTGGGTTCCATGGAACCCTTACAAATTTTGGATAGTTTAATCTTTCAAAATCAAGTTTTTTATGTTTCTGTTGTATAATGAATTTTATTTGATAAAGTATCTTTTTAATTAAGAGCATTTTTGCAACATACCTAGAACAGATGCTTAAAAAAGACTGCTGATCTACCTTTAATACGCTGGTATATTTTTTCAGCATTTGATCATCAGAATTTTCTATAAGTTGTGGAGTTGGGGAGAGAAAGTTTATCATTATCTTGCAACGTAAGTGATTACATAGATAACAATGTAAATTTGAATTCTGAAAGCTTTATTTGCATGCACTGAGCGTTCATTATTATTGATAATAGAGTACCAATTTTGTGAATTTCATCGTTATATATGGGTATAAATCCTTGAAATTCAATGTTTGACAGAGTACAAATTGTTCAATCAACTTTGCAGAATTTGGCAAACCAGGATAATAAATATCCACAAAATACAAATTTTCCTCAATCCAATAAAGGTGTTACCCACAAAAAGAAATGAATGATTATTATCTGTTGATCAACAATCAATCAATAAATAGTTTATATTATTTGATAATATTTGTAGATTTATGTAAATTTTTATAGAACAGTATCACACAAATGTTTTGTCTTGATATAAAATATTTTTTATGAAAATGGGGAACATTACACATATTTGAATGGTTACATTTTACATTGCCATAATTTGATACATTATGAAAAATTTGTTTTTTTTCCAGATATGATGCTATAACTTACATCACTGTTATTATGTCCTTGTTCCTAATGTTTGGTATGGGATTCTTCTTACAAAAGATGGCATCCATTGAAGAGGAGCAGATAAGGGAGACAACTCCAAAGAGATGTAAACCTAGACCTCCATCAGTGTAAGTTTGTATAAGAATGAGGAGATGTGGTATGATTGTCAATGAGACCTGTCTCCACTAGAGACAAAATGACACAGAAGTTAACAACTATAGGTCAACATATGATCTTCAACAATGAGGAAAAGCTTTGTTCTATCCATGTATGACTGTCAATAGAATCATGGAAGATTTTAAAACATTTTTCTGTTGGATTCAGTATTACAAAAATGTTTCCCTGTATACTGTGGATTCATTTATTTTCGTGGATACCAATTTTCGTGGATTGATGAAATCTTGTCTTTTTGTGGATATTTGATTTTGTGGTTTTGTCAAAGTCTGCACACATCCTAATACAAAATTTGTTATTCGTTGAACATTTAAATTCGTGGTTCACCTGGACCCACGGAATACACGAAAATTGGTATCCAACGAATAATAATGAATTCACAGTAGTTATATTTTTACTTTTTTAAAAGGTGTTGGGAGGAGGAAGTTGTGCAAATTTTAATTTCCCTATAAAATCCTTGTTAATCTTGACATTCGTACAAATATATTATATGCAATTGACATGAACATGAAATGAGGTATATCACTTTGAACAATATTTTGAGTAGTTTAATTGTTTATCATTCTTTGCCGGATTTAGATATAAAGAACAAAAGTTAGCATTAGTTGGTATTGGCCATGATATTAGTTTTTATTCAAATTAGTTTTAAGAGTTCAATTTTTCTACAACTGATCAGTAAAAACAAAAATCATGTTGACTTTTTACTCAGAATCTAGAAGATGCTTTCAACAGTATTGTGCTATATTTTGGCGGTCAGTTTTTAATGTTAGAGAAAGCTCGAATGCTGGAGAGAACCATCAACTTTCAGTTGGAAAACTGACAATTCTAGTCAATTAGGATTGGAGTTGAGTGTACCTGCTACGTGCAGGATTTTAACTGACAACCTCGGTGTTGACAGGCAAGTGATACAGAGTTTGACTACTTACAGCAAGCCGCCCCCAGGTTAAGCAACCAATAATCAATCAATTAACCTAAATCACAAATGGTAATTATGTAATAATTATTTGACAATTCGTTATATTTTATTTTTTCAGAAATGCAACAACAAAGTGTATAAATCTATATGAACTACGACCTGAGACATATGAAGAATTGGTCACTAACTCTGAAACAGGCTTGACAGTAATAGCATTGGTAGATGAAGATACTAAAAAATTCTTGTTAGAAGAATTTGGGAAACTGGTTTATCCTCTAACAAGGTATGTTTGAGCAATTTAACTATTAAAAGGACTTGTGTTTAATACTCACTCATATTTTTTGCCCTTTAATATCGAAATTTATGAACTTGGATAATATAGAGGTAGTTATATGAAAACATTTGTTAAAATTTTTAATTGTTTCAGTTGAAAAAGATTTTCACCAATATATTTGTGATGCATGAATGCAGGATATTTTGTTCAAATCTTCTTTTTTTGTTGTTGCATAAATTGGTAAGATATATGAGAGTTTTTTTAGATTTTTTTTTACAGTGATGCCACATATATATATATATATATCATTAAGGTGGCTGGTGGGTACAAAAATTTCAGCAAAAAAATTAAACCTTAATTTTTTTCATTACAAATTTTATCTATTACACTATTAGTTATTACTTTATGATTTGGTACAAGAATCAACCCAAAAAATCGATTCGGTTTGACCCCAGATGACTTTTAAAAATGTTTAGATCATTGTAAAAGCTCCAAATTATCTCCCTTTGGTGCAAAAATGCCATTTCTTGGCATTAAATTTGAAATATCTTTTTTAACTCATTGGTGACCTATATTTTTTATTATTGTTTTCAAATAAGCTGTACATAAACTAAATAATTGTAAAATTTAAGTGATTTCTGAAATTAGGTTATTTTTTTATTTCGATATTGCCTCTATTTCTCCTATTAGCTCAACAGAAAAAAGGACATTAACAAAAATGTATGCTTCTTCCAGGGGCAGATTGTGAGCTTAAATGAACAGTGACCCAATGTTTTAATTTTATTTTTCTTTAAAGTATATATTTTAAAGTTCATTTATAAAAAAATATAGCGAAATCCTATATTAGAAAAATATATATTAACTCAAACAGCCAAAAAAAAAAATGAAAAGTCTGAAAAAAATAACAAGCATTTTTTAAGATTTTCAAATATGGCTTTTAAAACTATATGTAATAAAATTATGAAAGTAGGGGTTAGCAGCAACATTTTTTAATGGCATTACATGGATAAAACCATAGGAATCTTGATACCTTGCAAAAATTCAAAAACAAGAGAACCCAACATCCTTAAAAGATAGGCACAGAGGAATTTTGAATTTTGGACAAAACTGATCTATTTTGCTGGCAAATCTTACATTCTTTGTCAACAGAACAAAGAAAGAGTAGACAACATAATATACTGTGCATCTACAAATGCATAAAAATCACAAATCAAGTTATGATTCATAGTTCTTCTTTACTTATACAGGTATAGTGGACTTACATTTGGTTTTGTGAACCTGGACTTGTATATGGGCTGGTATCGACATCTATTAGAAGAAAGTGTTGACAAAAAGATTGATCTTACAAATATGAAAGTCAAGAATTGTATAGGCACAGTTTTAGCCATAAACGGCCACAGAAATTATTACTATATTTACCATCCTAGACCAGCACGGAAATGGATACGTAATACAGACAAAGTGTCGAGGGCAGTAGGATTTGTCGACACAGATGATTCTGACAGCGATGGGAACAAAGATACACCTGTTGCCATCGAAAAGTTGTTAAAAGGGTTGACTGATTGGACAGATAGAGTCTTTGATGGATCTATTCCAAAAGTCAGAATTCCATGTTGGCCTGAATTGGCAATCAAGTAGAGAGGTTTAAGTCTTTTCCCAGAATTCCATGCTCAATGTTGTCTATACGGTGTTTATCTGAAGTCTGTTATTTAAAAATGATGTTTAATAACAAAAGAAAATGGAAAAACTCAATGACCACTGAAATTGTTATAAAGATTTTACAGAGAGTTTTTCATGGATCAATTCCAAAAGCCAGAGGTCCATGTTGGTCTGAGCTGGCAATCAAGTATTCTTTTTTTTACACTTACCCAGAATTCCATGTTTCATGTTCCATGTTGTCTACAAAGATCTTTACCTGAAGTCAGAATTATTTTTTTCTGTATGAATATTATTAATTTTACAAAATGATCTTTATCGACAAAAGAATAAAATTAATAGTTTCAGATTGATTATTGGGAATAGACAGACTTTACAATTGACAAATTTTTAAATGGATTGACAGATTTAATGGATAGGTCTACTGATGGATCAATTCCAAAAATCAGAATTCCAATAAGGCTTGAACTAGCAATCCATTAAAAATGTTTTCCCTTGTGTCAGAATTTCATGTTTTATGTTGTCTACAACGATCTTTACCTGAAGACAGAATTAACTGCCTTTTGAATTTTGAATTGGTCACTAAAATTTTGTTATGAATTATGTTTAGAACTCTTTTTTCAATTGAAAAGATGATTATGACACTAAATGACAAAGCAAAATCATGATAAGCAAAATAGAATATTAGAAACAAAGATTTATATACATTTTTCTACTGAACAATTTTGAGCAAAGAATACTAGATTTTTTTAACGATAAAATGTCATTTACTTTGACACTCCTGTTAGCTTTGTCATTTTAACATACCATACAAAGGAAAAATTAAAGAAAAAGGATATTCACCGTGACCAGTATTCTACATAGTTCCAGATACATTTTCCTTTTAAAAAGTAACATAAAATACTCTCTAAAAATATTTTTGTTTTCCTCGTCCTTGGGTTCATGTTTTTTGAAACGAACAGCCTACGCTACAAGTCAGATGAGTAAAACATGATAGATTGTCATTTTTATAAGCTCAAATGATTTCACATAGTTCAAATTTATCAAATCTCTTGCAATGCTAAATTCAAATTAAATTAAGATGTCATTTTGCCTTAATTACCACTTGTGTTCATTTGTATGTGATTTGAAAATAACACATAGAAAAGCAATTGTAGGGAAAAAAATTCTTATCTTATTCATTTGTGTATCTGACTCTTAGTGTGTGTTAATTAGTTAAGTATATTTAATGTCAGCGAATTATCAAAATATGTTAAAAATGAAAAATTACATGTGACTTATTCCAAGAAATTTAAACAGTTAATAGTAACATGGAGATTTTCCCCTAGTTTCAACAATGTCGAATGTTTGCAATTTTCCTGACATGGACATTCTTTATTTTAATATCACTTCTGTTGTTTAAATTTTTTTATAAGTTATTTATTGTAATTCTATTTTGTCAGAGTGAAATTGTAAGTTTTTAAAAGTTTTATGTATTATGT
Organism: Mytilus trossulus; assembly: GCF_036588685.1. Taxonomy (NCBI): domain Eukaryota; kingdom Metazoa; phylum Mollusca; class Bivalvia; order Mytilida; family Mytilidae; genus Mytilus; species Mytilus trossulus. Next base: position 39,577,534 of record NC_086384.1, on the reverse strand, counting down.
AAATAAAAGTTTTATGTATTATGTAAATAAAAGTTTTATTTATTCTATGGGAAAGTGCAATTTCTCTAAAAGAAAAAAGCATTGCATTTTTTGTTTTTATAATTGGAATTGATGGATACAACTAGTTAACTTTTTAATGATCCCGAGGGTAAATAGAATTTGAGCCAGATGTACTTTAGAAGGTTATGGGTTTTTTTTAAATGCAGATATTTCATGTTTGCTTTACTTGTTATCATACTTTTTGGTAATCAGATATTCAAACTTGTTGGAAATGGAATGGTCCTTCTTGATGTTACAAGATACAAATTTTTAGATAGTTGTATGCTATCTTTTAAGAAACAATCACAACAGCAAATGAAGAAAAGAAGAGTTTCGCCATGTTGTTTTCAGGCTTATCACTACCGTAGTTGTATAGACCTCTCAAGAGAATATACATGTAAGATTTATAAGAATTGGATATGATAAACGCTTATTGATAATATTGAAATTAGTATTTTAATAAAGATTAAGGCAGTTTTGTTATGACTGAAGTTGAAAAAAAATAGAGCTTAAAATCTTTATATAGTTTGAAACTATCAGGTATATGCATATTATGATCTGTGTTGTGTTTTTATAGTTGTACCTAATCTTATATTATTTATTGATGTGTGTTAATGTGTGTGTATGTTTGTGTGTTTATATGTATAAATGACTCCTACAAAATAGTATTTGACTTTTTACAAATAGTAAGCAGAGTCATTATAAGATTGAAGGGCCATCTATTAACAGAAGTTGTTTTCTTTTTCTAATAAATAACAATTGAACTGAATACATGTACCCCATTTATTTACTGTACAAACATCTTTGTACAATACAACAGAATTTTGATCCAGAAATTATCAAAATCACCAAAATCACCATGAAAACAAAATCTGCACTTATCAATTGCACTGGGATTAGTTTTAAAAGGAATTTAAGAGTCTTGTGGTAAATTTCTTATATCTTTTGCCTGGTATGGTTAGCCTTGTAGTGTTTTGGAATCTAAGCAACCCATGAGAGTGGGCCTTGCACCAATAGTAGGTAGAGTTTATGGTAACCTACACTACATCTTATGTGGATCTTGTCATTTCCTTGTACCCACAGAGTTGACTACTGTGGATTCATTTATTTTCGTTGGTATCAATTTTCGTGGTTTGAGGAAAATTTACATATTCGTGGATATTTAATTTCATGGTTTTGGCAAAGTCTACACTCATTCCGTTAGAAAATTTGTTATTCGTTGAACATTTGAATTCGTGGTTCTCCTGTACCCACGAAATCCACGAAAATTGGTATCCAACGAATATTAATGAATCCACAGTAATTCTAAATGGCCCCATGTAGCAATTTTTGAGAACACAAATCATTAAATTCTTTCCTTATAAGAATTTACCATTCAACACTGTAGAAAAATAAGACTTATTTCTCGGGTCAAGCATGAATGTCCACTGTTGGTTAAGAGATATGACAAAATGCATACAACATTTAACTGTGATAAATAATTTATAATAGATTGAATGAATAGTAATTCCAGTAAATATTTATAAATAAACTGTGATCAAGCATTTATAATAGATTGAATGAATAGTTATTCCAGTATGTATTTATAAATAAACTGTGATCAAGCATTTATAATAGATTGAATGAATAGTAATTCCAGTATGTATTTATAAATTAAAATTGTTTACTTTGTGATTCATTAGTTTGCATTGTATACAGAATATAGCAGGAAAAAAGAAATTTAAGGTTCTATTTGATAAGAGCATGGTTATAAGAACAAATATGTATATGTTAACAAATATTAGGGAGGAATCCTTTTTATACTTTTATAGTACATGTAGTATGCATATGAAGACTAACAAATACAAAACAAATTTTCCATTTTTGTGAATGGAAAATTACTATGCAATCGTTTAATATGTTCACAGTCAGGTGTTTTAAGTTTTCTGATTCAGAAATCAAAGCAGCTGTAAACAAAAGGAGTTTTTGACTGCATTTCTCAGTATTTTCATATTGTTTTGATAAGATATCAAACTAGCCCCTTGCAATGTGACTTCTTGTCCATTCGATAACAAATTGGTTACTAAGTGGTACATACATAATTACACCCTAGACAGTAGTAACAAGTCAATAGCAGATGGTTTTTATTTCATGTAGCTGTGAAAATATGAGCTGCATCCGATAGAAATCTATCTATAAACTTATTTACACCTTTGGTATTTAGCTAAATCTTGCCTCCAAATGACCTTAGATCTACTCCGAATCACCTTTTGACGTCAAGCAACAATCACTTTTAAATTGTGACGTCAAATATTTTAAATTATGATGTCAAAATTTACAGGAACCTGTGTGATTTTTCGTAATGGCGGACAAATTTGCATACAAGTGTAAATACGTCTATTGCAAGTGTACATGTATACGACTAGTTGTTTTTGGAACTTTTTATTATGATATAAACGATGATTTTTGATGTACAAATGTATTTAATATGGTTGTTATATCAACATAATTCTCAAACAGTTACAGACTTTGCATAGAGAATTTTAAAACCTGAAAAAGGTTAACATAATGTATTCATTTGCATAAGGAAATTTTTTTTCTGCAGCAATTCATGTTTGCCAATACTAAAAAAAAATCTTGAAGTCTGGACTTGGTAAGGTAACACTAGTAAATGCATTTTGAACTTTTCAACCATTTTGGTCTAAACAGCATCTGAAAAGTAAGAACTTATAACTGAGTTTTAAGTTGTTTTTCAGATATATTGTATATTCATTGTATTTATATTTGAATTTACTGTTACATGTATTGTGAAGTGATATTGTTTCAGGAATGAAATCCCTCATGCACAGTCATTGCACATATTTTCCTTGTGCACTGGAAGGTTTAGTTACATGTATTGCTGTTTTGAATATATTTGTTATTTTTTTGTATGAAATTTTATATTGTAAATTTATGGTGAAAACTTTTAATGATAACTAGTCGCTTCAGCTCAATGTGGGAATAGGAAGACATTTCTGATTTATTATGATACAACTGCCAGTAGTTTTTTTTATTAATGTTTTTCAACTATTAAGGTGGTACCCAACACTTTCACTAAAATTAATTTGGCTTGTTTAATTTTCATAAAATTTTAACAAAGTATTAACTTTAACCCTTTAACAAAAATATAAAAATTTAAAAAATTTTGAACCAGCCGTTTTGTCAGAAAAATTACACTGGTTATATAGCAGTTTGACAAACACCAATTTTTGATCATTGAAAAGCTTGATATTCCCTTTAATAACACAAATTAATTAAAACGTTTAGATGACTTTACAGAGTTATCTCCCTGTAGTGTTAGGTACCACCACAATTTGATGTAAGTTATCTCCCCTGGGGATTTCAAAAAATATTTTTCTGCTGCCATTGGTTTAATTAAAAAAAAAAATTATGAAAATTATTATTGTAAGGGTCTCATTTCCTACATTTATTAAGCCTTTTCGGCATCATTTGTATATTTACACATATTAATCTTTCCTACAATGTACTTTATTAAGTTTAGTAGATCATTTACATGTTAAAATGGAAATTATCCCTTTTTGCAGGTTAATTTAATGCAACTTGTACTGTAAATTCAGAAATTCTTGTGTGGATAGATAGATAATTTATTCTCATTAAACCATGCAAGAACAAAGGTTACAGAGAAGTTGAAAAAATGATATACATAAAAATATGCAAAATTGATTATAATGATTTCATGAAAATGTAAAATTGAGAGTGGCAATGGGGAATGAGTCAAAGAGACAACAACCCGACCATAGATATATGCATCAGATATCAGAATGCAAATTCTAATTACAAGTATAATGTTACTCATCCTATTGCATTATTTGTTATACTTAAAAACCTCTCAATCATTTCTGAATTTACAGTAGATTGATCTTTGTTTTCAAACCTATTGCACACATAAAAACATTTGACAATCAACCCTTTAGCCAGTGTAAATTAAAGGACAAAAATGATGTATTAAGTTGTGATTTCAATCTCAATGATTATTTCACATTAGCTAGTTTAATTTATGATGAATTCAGGATTAAAATGCATTTTCTATACATGTATTAGTGTAGTGCCAAAAAAAATATATAACTTGACAGATTTTCTTTTTGGTTTAAAATTCTGTGCATTTTAGTGGCTGAATATTTTTTACCTTTTCAAATAGTTTTCTATTTTGTACATTTCTCAAATTTAAAAGTAGATTTTATAGAAATATTAGTGTACATCCATCAACTTATTGTTATATGTCATGAAAGTTGTTATAATTGGTGCTTTGGAGGACCGTTATCTCAATAAAAGCAAAAAGAAAACTATGGTTTGTTTTTTAATGTTATATTTGTTATTCTCATAGGATTTTGTCTAATGCTTAGTCCGTTTCTGTGTGTATTACATTTTAATGTTACATTTTAATGTTGTGTCGTTGTTCTCCTCTTATATCTAATGTGTTTCCCTCAGTTTTAGTTTGTGACCCCAATTTTGTTTTTTTGTCCATGGATTTATGAGTTTTGAACAGCGGTATACTACTGTTGCCTTTATTTATATGATTCTCTGACTTTCAAACCTTTTGGATCTGGATCGGCTTTATTTATTTTTCTTCTGTAAACACCATTCTGTCCTTAACTAATACCTCAGAGGTACCATTATCAATGAAAAAACAAATATTTAAGGGGTGTAGCTCTGTATACATTATCACCCTATAGCCTTAACACTTTCTACTGATACTCATTCATATTATGACTAGTTTAAACATTGTTTAATCTTAGTGATGCCTCTAACTTTTGTTTTCATTGCTGGGCTATAATTTAAGGCAACAGGAATTTACCGATGTTTAAATATACCAGCTCCAGCTCAGTAGATTTTAACTACCAGAAATAATTTTCTGCCCTGTAGTTGATGCTTTAGTATTTACAGGTGGCCTTGATGCTCAAATGGTCTATGTAGTCTTACAACTCCAGCATGTGTCTGTCAACACCCAGGTTGTGGTTTCCGAACCAGTATGTGGGAGGTGCATTCCAATCTTAATTAACTTGGATTTTCAGGATTCCCATGTGTTATGCTCCCGTTACTCCGAAATGCACGTCAAAGATATTATGATGCAACTACTTGCTGGAATATCTACACTTTTTACCTTCTAGTAATGTATGTGACCACCTGGGGTTATAGTCATAAAACTTGCTAAGTGCACAGATCACAAAATCCATGCTCGAAACATGATATCCAACATTTTGATTGGTCGATTTTGAAGTTTGAGTACAAAAATCTGACTCGAAAGTTTTATGACATCAAGGCCTGATCTCTCTTGAAAATCCCTACCCAACTTTACAGCCCAATTAACGAGAATAAAACCATGAAAGAATAAGTAAAGTCACAAACTTACCAAACTGCAAGAAATATTGAAATAGAAAGTCCTTTGTCAAATGGAAAATCTAAATCACAAACAGACGTAATAGGTAAAAATGTAACAGTAGTCAACATTGTGTTATAATATATATAACTATAAAAGACGAACAAATATGTAAACAAAGAAAAAACAAAATGCCATACAGACAAAGCATATTAGCAAAATGAAACGCAAGAATACAAAAAATGAACACTGCAAAGCAACACCTTGACGGGATACATATTTATTTAAGGGTTTAAAGTTCCACATCAAGGATATTACCAAAAATTGACTAAATAGTGAAAACTAATAATTTATAAGGACATTTAAAAGAACACTATGACGCGAAATTAAGATGATTAACAAAGTCAGTATCTAGCAAGACCATAATGTATTATTTGCAAAGTTGAAGGGATATTTATCAACAAGGTCTTCGGATCTTCCAATGAATTTTTTTCGAAAATCTCCCTGCTCAGACACTGCAGGTGATATTTTATGAAGTCAAGGAAGCAGCTGCAGTAATCTTTTAATTCTAATATTAATGCCAGGACCACTTCAAATCATATAGCTGTCCAAATTTTGATGTTTCGTTTTTAACACTTTTTTTATATTCTGTGGTTTCCCCCGTGTTATAGTTCATGGACTTTTGGTACGTGTGATTATAGTAATCTAGATAGATACATAGGATATACACATGTAAATATGTAAACTCGTCTCTGAGTTATCATTTCCATCGCAACTGAATTTATTTTTATATACCACTTGTACTCTCTTCATCTAGAAGTTTCACGATTTTACTGAATTATGTTTATGGAAAAATATTTACATAAACTAAAACATTTTATACCAACTCAAACTGACTAACGAAATTCAAACATATTTTTTCATGTTTTGTTTCACTTTTGTTCATGTCTATACGGAAAGCATTGACCATCAAGGAAAAACGTCAACTATAAAATAACATAAGCAAAATACAAGACAAAAATCAGATAGTATCTTTCTGTGTGTAGTGACGAAAAGGACAATTCTATGATGCTAGTTCCATAAATATAACATAACTTGCTAACCCACGAATATCCCAAATATAACCGTGACGTTTTACTAGTATTTGTAATCATTAGTTTAACCCACAATTCCCTTGGCACCAAGTAGGGAATCCGACAGTTATTTTCCATTCTTTCTGTTGGTTGGATAAGTCTGACTTACCTTTAGTATACTTAACTTAATAATGTTTATTTTATATGAATGCCTCATAATTCATCAATAATGCTAAAATTTTACCAAAAAAAACCCCAACTTTCAATCGACTCAAGATAGTATGGTTCTTGCTTGTTTGCTATTTTGTCTAACAACAACTTTTTACATCATGGGCTTTCCTAGCTGATATTGGGGTACAGAATATGGCAAGTAAAGTGACTAATTTCTATAAACTATACACTGTGATTTTAGGTTAGGTCGAAGGTTGCGCCTGTTAAAACGTTTAAACCCGTTGTATTTGTTTGAACCCCAGGAAAGTCAGGAACCGATTGTTTAAACATAAACATGTCTAAAAAGTAAAATCACAAAAATACTAAACTCAGAGGAAAATCAATTTGGAAAGTCCATAATCACATGGCAAAATCAAAAAACAAAACGCATCAAAAACGAATGGACAAGAACTATCATATTCCTGACTTGGTACAGGCATTTTCAAATGTAGAAAATGGTGGATTAAACCTGGTTCTATAGCGCTAACCCTCTCTCTCTAATAACAGTCTCATCAAATTCCGCTACATTTACATGATGCGTTAAATAAACAGTCACAATTAATAAAATAGTCAAAATATGGGTACAACAGTCATCATCGTATAACAATTTTAAAAGGAACAATTTAACAGGACACAAAAACATCTACTATCTACGACCCCGCCGCAATTTTGCGATGGCCCCAAGACAAGAGCCTCTGGCCTTTGTTAGTCTTTTATGATTTTTAATTTTAGTTTCTTGTGTATAATTCGGAGTTTAGTATGACGCCCATTATCACTGTACTAGTATACATATTGTTTAGGGACCAGCTGAAGGACACCTACGGGTGTGGGAATTCCAGCTACATTGAAGACCTGTTGGTGGCATTCGGCTGTTGTCTGCTCTATGGTCGGTTTGTTGTCGCTTTGACACATTCACGATTTCCTTTCTCCATTTTATTTAGTATTGTCGGATGTTGATGTGGTTCATACTGTTGATCGTTTTCCGTTTTTTTTAAATTTAGATTAGACCGTTAGTTTTCCTGTTTAATTGTTTAATATTTCTCATTTTGGGGCCCTTTATTGCTTGCTGTTTTGTTAAAGCCAAGGCTCTGTTTAAACAGCTGTATTTTGCTCTCTAATTGTGTACCTTTTACAAATAGGGACTTGGATGGAGGGTTACCTCATTGACATGCATATGCATAACACATCTTCTTATCTCTATATAATAGGTACAGGAAATCTTACACGACTTTAATTATTCCTTTTTTGTTTACTGCATATGATTTTTGTCGAGCTAGCAACTTGTTGCAGAGAGCTCGACATAGGGATAGTGATCCGGCGGCGACGGTGTTAGCTAACTTCTTAAAAGCTTTATATTTTAGGTGGAAGACCTGGATGCTTCATAATTTGTATATAGATGCCTTATGTTACGAAGTTTCCGTCAGTCACATGGCAGATGTCCTTGATCTCATTTTAATGGTTCAGTGACCACTTGAAAAAAAGTTCAGTTTTTTTGTAATGTTGAATTATCTCTTATTATAAGTAATAGGATAACTATATTTGGTATGTGCGTACCTTGCAAGGTCCTCGTGCCCGTTAGACAGTTTTGGTGGTCAAGTCCATATCTCAGATACTATTAGCAATAGGTCTAGTATATTCGGTGTATGGAAGGACTGTAATGTGTACATGCCAACTGGCAGGTGTCATCTGACATTGTCCTCATTTTCATGGTTCAGTGGTTATAGTTAAGTTTTTGTGATTTAGTCTGTTTTTCTCATACTTTATGCAATAAGTCTACTATATTTGTTGTATGGAATGATTGTAAGGTGTACATGTCTAGCGGGTAGATGTCATCTGACCTTGACCTCATTTTCATTGTTCAGTGGTCAAAGTTAAGTTTTTGAGTTTTTGTCTTCTTATCTAATACTGCATGTTATAGGTCAACTATATTTGGTGTATGGAATTATTTTATGATCTATATGTCAGTCGCGCAGGTTTTATTTGACCTTGACCTCATTTTCATGGCTCATTGCTCGGTGTTAATATTTTGTGTTTTTGTGTATTTTTCATAAACTGTTAGCAATAGGTCAATTATAATTGTTGTATGGAAGCATTGTTAGCTGTCTGCCTGTCATGTCCATCTAGCCTTTACCTCATTTTCATTGTTCATCGGTCTTTTTTAGTGTTCTTAGTTGATGTTTAGTTTATGTGACAGTTGTAATAAAGCTTTATATTTAGGACTATCAAACGTAATATCAATGATTAGTCGAGACGTTACGGCGTGTGCACTCTTATTGTTTACTGCATATGAATTCAAATCAAAATTAAATTTAAAAAAATAAGTAAAAGCACAGGCTTTACCTTATAACTTAAATAAAGGCAACAGCAGTTTAATGCTGTTCATTGATCATACTAAATAAGGAAATAAATTGGGTTTAACAACCTGTCTCTGCATGATTATTTATTATAGAATTATAAATTAGTTTTGAATACAAACTTTGTATTGGATGTCAATAACAATTCAGATTTTAGATCAAACAATGTCGTACCAGTCTACCGACCCATCATGGCTATATAATAATAACCGTTTGTTACGTTTGTCATAATGGACGGAAGATGGGGATCCGGATCTACGTAACAGCTTCCTCGCATATTGCCCGTCAGGAGATACTAGTATGACGTCATACGAATTCGGGGCAGTAGTTTTTGCTGCATCTGAGTAACCAACGACAAACACATTTCCACTGCTGTCAGATCCTAGACCGTGTGGACGGCTAATGTTTTTGTCTTCAAATTTCCACATTTCCTTTCCACGCATGTCACAACAATGAACAGTTCCAGCATCAGTATTTGTATAATACAGTCTACTATTTGACGTTGTGAAGAATCGAACGCCATCGACGTTTATAGAAATTCTCTTCTGCACATTACCGGAAATATCCATTACTTGAATACCTTCGGTTTCTACTACAACGTAAATTTGGCCGCTCATATAGGAAATTCCTCTGCAAGGATAATTCGTCCGATATCGATTTGTTACGATTCCATTGACTTTTGAAATATCGAGCATTTCGATAAAAGACGTTTTGTCATAGGTTACAGCAAACGTATAATAATTGATAGACGTAACATCAAACGGATGCGCGGAAACAGGTATGTTATTATAAAAGTTACCTTTTGAATCGTAAATACTAAGAACTTTCTTCGATGGTTCTGCAAATATCATTTGTCCATTTGACGAAGAGGTGCATCCTTTCATATATTCACCGGAATCTGATGGCGATTTTATTGATTTTCGCAGATGTAATTTGACCCTCATGACAAATCTTGGCGGCGTACTTATTTTACCAGCACGGGATTCCGAAAGTTTATGCTCATCGTCTGTAACTTTATCTGGTTTATTCACCATTTCAACAGTTCCGAATGATGTTATATCGGATACGAGCGACTGAACTACCGGACTAACGCTCAATCTCAAATAAACATGTTTGATTCCAAGGAGCATGTCGGCAGTATGCTTTTCGTCTACGGCATATCTTTTCCGAAGCTGTTGAGTCCCAAGAAAAGTTTCAACATTTGTACTTAAATGCTTTATTTGGATTGTTTTATCTTTCAAGTCGTGGATTAATATTTTCTCTCGATCTAGTTCTTTTAGACTTTCATCCAGCTCAGCTTTTGTGCGTTCGTACACTTTGTTCAGTTCACCGATCAAATTTTTCTGAATTCTGGTAATATGATCGTTTATCTTTTTTCTGAGAGCTTCCAATTCTGTTTCAATTTTCTTTTTCTGGTCTTTGATGGTGTTTAAATTTTTCGTTCTTGAAGCTATTAATTTCTGTAAAGTCCCTGATAATTCTGATACTTTTTTTTCTAGATCAGACAACTGAAAAGATGTTTTCGCATCTTTTGATGCTTCCTGGATCGTCTGCACGCCATTGCATTTTGAATGAGTTTCCGGTTTACATTTATTACATGTGATGTCATCATGAAACTTGCAGTAAATGTGAAATTTGGAATCATGGTCATGTTTGCAGATTTTATGCACAGTTAGTGCAAGTTTGTTGTATTTTTGAATTGAAATAAATTTATGATTAGAGTTACCAGATAAATGGGTATATCTACATTTATGACAAAATGCTTTTTCGCATGTTATGCACCATGCATCTGCGTCTTTACTAACATGTCGTGTCTCGCAGTGGCAGCACGGTTTCGTATCTAGTGCTGACATTTTCTAAAAAAAAAAAAAGGAACATAGTAGTACAATTAGTACCATATTAAATCAACCAGATTGACATTTCGACATTAAATATCGCTTTGCAAAATATTTAAAAATTCAAAACTTTAAATAAAATCCGAATATCTTATAAACAACAGTGTATACTATACCAGGCAAGTAATTAGGGTTTTGATGTGGTTTACAGAACATAGAACAATACAAAAGAAAGGGCAAGTAAAAGAATAAAAGAAAAAAAAAAAGAAAACCAGAGCGGTTGCTAAAATATAGAGCAAACAGATTAATTGACAAACAAAATAAAGAATCGAGAATGTGGCATAAAAGGAAAGCAACAAAGTAACTTGCGAAGGACCTTTAACTAGAACCTCATATTAAAGCAAAATCGTTAGTTTCTCTTTGTATGTATGTTAACGAAAAATAGAAATTTATGTACTAGTAAAGGTTCTCTTCTTGTTTTCTTTCGCTTCACTTCAGACTTTAAAAAAGTATTTGGAAATAAAATACTGGAACCTGAAGTCGAGCAAGTTAAAGATATGAAAGTGATTTTAAGTAGATACATACTTAAGGAAATTAGCTAAACCATTAAGACACTACAAAACCCAGATAGAAACTAACTAAAATGTTGATATACGGCTCAGTAGTGTCGCTTTTAAATGTTATTTCTTTCTTTTTTAAATCATTAAAGAATATGCATTTGATTGCCGAATATCATCTTTGTCTTTAATCTGACAAAGAGAATAGTCTAATTTTTCTTAATCATTAACAGAAAAAAATTAATATATACTCACATACGTGTATTCTAGCTTGTAAATTAATCTTATAGCGTGGTTAAAATTTTAGTTTAAAAGATAGAGATCTTTTAAACTTTGGCAACAAATGTGTAACAGTAAAATAAATGTGTCACTCTTTTTGAAATCAAACATTCAAGACTAAATAATTTTGAATACATTTTGTAGTTCTATACTTGTAACATTTGAAAAGGCTAAAAGTGGTAGCTATTTCCAATTAGTTAAACAAGAACACTACAAAAAAGTTAAACACCATGAATGGACATTGACAAAAGGCTACAGATCGTATTTTTGCAATAATACGTATCATATTTTTCTCTTTTTACTACAATATATCTGAAATTCTGGTTGAGTGGGCATGAGACGGGAGTCCTGATATCTGTATTCTTTAGTTCATTTTGCTATTGTTTCTTTATCTTATTTTCATTCCTTTTTTCTTCATTCTTTTTTGTCTGCACGTTGTTCTTTCCTTTTTATATTTAGTATATGATTATTATCTGTTCTTTTTTTTTTTTTTTTTTTACATATTGCTTTCTTTTTAGTTAACTCTATCTAGAGCCTCATAGATATTCGTGCTGATGTACTTTCAGAGTATTATTAATCAGTGTCTATATTTGGTTTAGATATTTATAATACAAAAACAGCACAGTTTAAACCTGATCGAAAGTCGGTCAAAAAACAAATAATTTAAATTAAGTAACAGTAACTAACTCAAATAGAATATTGCATTCAAAGCAAATCCTTTCGTAGACTATACTAGCCTTGAGATGGAAGCGACTAATCCATCAACAGATGTATATTTAATCAGTTGTGCTCAGTTCGTCCTACTTCTGCATCTACACATATGATAAAGCATAGACTTAAGTGTCAGTCCAACCGTTGGCTTACTGGGTTCCCTTTTATGAAAAACCTGGATCCGACCGTATTGATAAGTCTTTTATGGACGAAACTTGGATATACAGTTACACGTCTGGTGTCTTTGGTGAATGTATTTGTTACATTATAATCGTTTTGAATGGTTGAAAATTTTAAGCAGACTCAGATTCATTTTTACCTTTGTCTTTCGATTGCTGTAATTGTGATTTTTTTTAGATAGTTCTCTTTGTCATTTGTCATGTGCATTTTAAAGTGAGAGGTTTAGCTAGCTATAAAACCAGGTTCAATCCACCATTTTCTACATTAGAAAATGCCTTACCAAGTCAGGAATATGACAGTTGTTATCCATTCGTTTGATGTGTTTGGACTTTTGATTTTGCCTTTTGATTTTTGATTTTCCTTTTTGAATTTTCCTCGGAGTTTAGTATTTTTGTGTTTTTACTTTTGATGTCTAAATATATTTGTTTGTTGGTTCTCTAAACGTTTGAGTTGAAATGTTATTTCGAAGAACTAATTTGGTACTCTAGATCACAGAATTACTAAATTGATGCAAATATAATATTTGATAAATATTTTATTAACTATCTAAAACGCTCTTAAGTTATATGAGATAAACATTCAAATAACAGCATACAAATCTGCCGACCCATCAAGACTGTATAGAACTAAACGCTTATGTTTCTTGTCATAATCAACACCCGATGGTCGACCAGGTCTCTTTAGTACAACTTTGCTACCGCTTCCATCGGGTGATATCGCAACGACGCTGTAGAAACTTTCCGACGGAGATTCTTTATCTGTATCGACCGCGTTCGATCCCAGCACGAAGACAATTCCCACGGCATCCAATGTTATTCCCTGTGGACATTCAACAGATTTCTCCTTAAAGGTCCAAATTGTCTTTCCTCTCAAATCACAACAACTAACTTCTTGAGTGATCTCGTTTGTAAAGCATAGTCTGCTATTAGAAGCAGACAGGAAACGAACATCGGCAACATTTATTGGCAATATCTTTTTTATCTGACCCAAAGTGTCCAGAATCATTATTCCCTCATCTTTGACAACGACAAACAGCTGACCGTTCATGTACGATATACCTCTGCACATGTTTTTTGCATGAATCGTTTTCGATACCTTTTGGTACGTTGTATCAATAATCTGAATGGAATTTTGTTTTTCAAATGTTACTGCGACTGTGCAGTAGTTAATCGCGGCAATGTCGAATGGATGGCCCGGTACAGTAATACTGGTAACGAATGAACCTTTCTTATCATAAACTACAATCATTTTGTTCTCAGGTTCAGTAAAAACCATTTGTCCGTCTGATTTAAATACACAATTCTTTATAAACCCTTGATGTCCAGATGGTTTCTTCACGCTTTCTCTTAGTTCGACCTTCAACTTTTCTAAAGATTTGGTATTCGACTTTGGTCCGTTTTTAGGTTTTGTGTGTTGCTCTGGTGTCTTTTTATTTGAACTACCTTTTTGCACCTCTATATTTCCAAACGCCACTACCTCGTCATAGAATGCCTGCAAACCAGGTGCATGTTTGAGGACTAACGTTGTTGGTTTAGTATTTTTAATGGCGTCTGTAACTGCTGTTTCCTCTTCTTTAAATTTCGTTCTCATCTGTAATGTTCTCAAGAAGTTATGGATACTGGTCGATGGCGATTGGTTCAACATTACGGACTGTTCTTTCAGATTTTGCATTTCTTTTTTGCTCTTGTCTAAAGTTTTTAAACACTCTTCTATTTCGTGCTTCTGTTTTTGATAAGTCTTCTGTAGATCTTGTAGAAGTTCGTCCTGGACTTTATTTAATTTGTCGTTAATATTATTTCTTAAAGATGTAATTTCGTCCTCAATTTTTATTTTCCGGTCTTTCATAGATGCCAAATTCTTTGTTCTATTTACAATAACCTTCTGTATGTTACCTGCCAATGATTTAATAGTTTTATCAAACTCCATGGTAACAGTTGATAATCTTAACTCCTTTGCCGCTGCATGCAGTGTCGAAAAAGCGGCACATGCCTTGTGAGTTTCCGGTGAACACACGACGCAAACGACTTCATCGTGTGATTTGCAATAATAGTGAGATTTGTTCTCGTGGGTTTTGCATATTGCACTTTCGGGTGCGGTTTGCTTTTGGTATTTGTCGACTGTTATGAATTTGTGTCCCCTATTTTTACGATTCGATAAATGATTATAACGACATTTGTTACAGAAACCCTTCTGACACATGGAGCACCATGCTTCTGCTATTTTGATTGTGTGACGAGTTTCGCAAAGTGAACAATGGACATCTTCTGGCTTCATGACCTACATTTGAGAAAACAAAATCAAATTGTGAATATTCAGTGTACAGAACAACAAATAATGTTCATGATAATTATGATGAGATTAGAAACAGAAATTAAATTTTAAGAAGATTTAAGTCAAAACCATTTCAAACATAATTATGTATTGAGAACAGGACAATTTTTTAGCCCCCCCCCCTTTTCAACAACCCTTTATTTTTTGTTTTCCATTATTCTTAATTATTTTTGCGTCTTTTCGTGTATTTTCGAGAAATAACTAGCAATTGTTATTAACTATCAATTCCAAGTTAACTATCAACAGCGGGCAAAACATGCGCTGATATAGCGACTCTGCATGCAGCGGGAAATATATCAGCGACTCTGCATGCAGCGGGAAATATATCAGCGACTCTGCATGCAGCGGGAAATATATCAGCGACTCTGCATGCAGCGGGAAATATATCAGCGACTCTGCATGCAGCGGGAAATATATCAGCGACTCTGCATGCAGCGGGGAATATATCAGCGACTCTGCATGCAGCGGGAAATATATCAGCGACTCTGCATGCAGCGGGGAATATTTCAGCGACTCTGCATGCAGCGGGAAATATATCAGCGACTCTGCATGCAGCGGGAAATATATCAGCGACTTTGCAAGCAGCGGGGAATATATCAGCGATTCCTAGTATATTTGTGTACGTATAATACAGTAATAATGCGATAATAATTGAAACGAACGGGAAACAAAATAAATAAAGGACTTTGGAAACTTAAGGGGGAATAAAAATCATCCTGTCCCCAAGTACCTAGTATATGGTTGATGAATCTATTGTACATGACGAAGTTGTACCCATACCACTATCATGGTAACAGCAAGTTTAAAGGCAAATAATATATTTTTTATCATGCCACAATTTACAGAAAAACTAACTGCTCTTTTTTTATATAGCATTTTGATATATAAATTTATAAATTAGCATTAAAATACATACAAATTCTTCTCAACGTGGTTTCAATAACAAAAATAATGATAAACTACAATAGAAATAAAAAAAAACTTTAAAAATTAATAACAATATTAATGATAATGATAATAAACTTTAATAGTAATAAAAAAATATTTGAAACACTCTTACCTTTGTCATGGGTTACAATTACTTTGTATATATGTGTATGTGTGTATATATGTGTATATATGTGTATATATTTTTTATTCAAATGTGTGTCAATGTATGAAAGAAAAAAAATATGATATAGCAGGAGTAATTGTTGTTCTTTTAACCATTTCACTGAATTTAAAAAATCTTTTGAAATTATTATATATACTAATCTTGATTACTGATTTTTTGAAACAATTTTAACTATTTTCATTCATTTTTTGTGACCAAATGAACAGATGCTAAGATTATAAAAAAAAAATGAAAATACTAGTGCGCCCGAGGCATCTTGGTTTGCCTGTATTCATCAAGAACTCTCAACACCGAATTTTTTTAAAACAAATGTATATAACTCAGGAGCTAACAAAACCTTTAAATAGACTTATTAAGAAGTGATATAGTGATGATGTTGTCAGGTCATTGAAGATTGCATCGGAACTAAACACATTTATTATTAATAAACCAGTTGTTGGCATGATACGGGTTATGTTCTTCTAATATATGTTATGATAGTATGATACTAAACCTCTCACGGGGAGGATTGTGCCTGATATTCATATATGATGAAGACATAATTTTTCAATCAGTTTAATTGAAGTCTAGAGCTGGCATGTCAGTTAACTGCTTATAGTCTGGTGTTATTTATGCAATTATTGTCATTTTAATTGTTTATTTTCTTTGGTTACATCTTCTGACATCAGACTCGGACTTCTCTTGAACTGAATTTTAATGTGCGTATTGTTATGCGTTTACTTTTCTGCATTGGCTAGAGGTATAGGGGGAGGGTTGGGATTTCACAAACATGTTTAACCCCGCCGCATGTTTGCGCCTGTCCCAAGTCAGGAGCATCTGACCTTTGTTAGTCTTGTATTATTTTAACTTTTAGTTTCTTGTGTACAATTTGGATTTTTAAAAAGTATGGCGTTGGTTATCAATGAACTAGTATATATTTGTTTAGAGGCCAGCTGAAGGACGCCTCCGGGTGCGGGAATTTTTCGTTATATTGAAGACCTGTTGGTGACCTTCTACTGCTGTCTGCTCTATGGCCGGGTTGTTGTCTCTTTGGCACATTACCCATTTCCATTCTCAATTTTAAATGATGTATAAAACCGAAACAGGACCAAGTATGACCAACAATGATAGCCTAATTCATATCAAATTTAAACTTTGTTGTTATCTTCTTTGTTTAATAAACTTCGGCGTAGTGGCTTGCATGAGCTGATCCGTTGTTTGAAGAAAAGAGGGGAAGGATGTCGTGATTGTGTGTAAAAATTCAAATGTTTGTTCAAAAAGGGTGCCTATCCTCCTCGAATCTTTCACTGGCTAAATCGAGCTTACAGTATACCAGAAGAGATAAGACACTTCTGAATTTGCATTATGCATAACAGAGGGTATGGGTCAACTTCCGAAGCAAGGTTGTCGGCTCTCCGGACATTCCTGAAGTCCTGCGTGCCGAGTTTATGAGCTTCAGTCCTTGCTTGGAAGTTGGGTATGGGTATACTATGTGTTTACAGAATAGAGAACAACTGAATGGGCATTATTTTTAGTAGAGAAAAATGAACTAAGAAAAAAAGAAAAACATTTATATGTATTAAAAATTTGCCCATGATAAACAATTTTGAATTCAATATTTACATGCCGGTATATGGCACATTTCAGTTTTTTGGAATTTTGGGTCCTGCTCAATGCTATTCAACTTTGTACTTGTTAAAGTTGTTTGGCTTTATAACTGTTTTGATCTAGGACTCATGTTTGCTGAAAATGACACCCACACACTGTCACCAAACAAATGCGCGTGTTTTAAAATTGTCAATAGTCTCAGAAAAGGATCTGGAAGGGTTACGTAGAATACAAAATATTGTCAAAAAAAAATGAATAGAGAAATATAACTGACAAAAGATATAAAATGAATAAAGGATCAAAAGTATACTGAATACTGTTGAAAATAAAAGAGAATATGTTTTATTATATGGTTATTACAGAAACTTGAAGATGATGTGCCACCGGACAAACAACAATCGAAAAATCTACAAGTTGTTGATAACTTTAGGTTCTTTCATTTCAATTCTTTCAATTTAAAGTATACTTACCATTTTCTTTTCTTTGTGATGAACTTTTAAAGCTATTTTATCATTCCACGATATTTAGATAACTAGCTTTTTTTTTAAATATTTTAGCAGTTTTTCACGTCTATTGAAGTCCGTCGTTGTTCTTTCGATTCGGTTATTAGTTTTAATAAAGAAGGTAGACAACTCTGCAAAAACATGTGAAAATGTCCCGTCCAAATGATTTAAGAATTTTCCAAAGGTTATTGAGAAGAACGATATGCTTGCATCGGAATTTCTCTGCTGGTAAAGGATCTTGACATTTTACTTTTAGTTTTGCTTACATTGTGCACCTTTAAAATGCTTTATTCCAAGTTGACGGACTGTAAACATGAAGCTTTCGAGCTGTTAGTGTTTCGGCAACAGTGAGAACACTCAGAAATTAAAGTGATTATAAACTCAGAACATTGACTTTAAACTCAGAGACATCAAGGGTTCTAAGGCTCTTAATTCAAATGTTTATATTGAATTTTCTATGTAAATAGTATTGATAAGATAATCCCTTTAATGTGACTATACATGTACATATCATTAATAAACATTTACCCATTTATGGGGTGCACCAATAAAGTGGTGGATAATACATACCAAAGAAGAAGAAGAAGTGACACAAATTATACCGCAAATTATAAGTTCGGTCCTAGTCCATAATAATTATGACATCTGGCAAAACTATTTTTTTTCTGGAATGCTTTCCTACATTTTATTTGCACTAGTTCCGCCCCACAGCCCCCACTACTAATATTTCTTATTGATCTAAACAGATGTACGTGCATTTATTGTGAGCCAATGCTCCTTGTTGAAGGCCGTCCTATAATGGTTTACTTTTTTAAAATTGTTATTTGGATGGAGAGACATAACTCATAAGTTCGTTTTGAGAAAGAGAAGTATATACAACATGTACAATGTGTACATGAATTATGTAGTTTCAATCAGCTGTGAAACAAGAAGATGTCACACATGACATTTCCCTTTGACTTTGGTGCTTTGTTGTCATTTATATATATTTTATTACCGTCAATAAAGAAAGATTGAACACATATCCAACTCCTAACTTTTTCACAAACTTGCCGTAACTTGACTCACTAATGAAAAAGGTAAAATTCTGTTGAATATGGTTAGCTAAGAGGTCCAGTTCCGCAGCTAGAATATGGTCTGCCAAGTCACCCACTGATGAAAAAGATAAATCGAGATAAAATTTGTCATGCCAACTCGTCTCACTAATGTCATGTCAAGTGATGCACTCTTGTTGAGTATAGGACCTGTCAATTCACACCACTTTTAAATAAAATGAATACTTATGAAAACCTCAGTGATCTTGTTTTTTGTGTATTTCTTTTCTTTTGGTTGAAAGACATACTTGTAAACTGACCTTGGATGTTTTGACCTTTATCAGGACTCCAGGCATGCCAGGATCGGGTGTATTTAAGCTCTGGATTTTGGAATTAGGGAATTCTTTTTTCTTCATTTCAGGATGTCAGGATTTAAATTTCTGGACCTATGGGATTTTATGTTTTTAAGCGCAGAATTTTGGGGATTGAGACCCTCTCTCACATGTTACCTGCAGGTCACACCTGAGAATTTCACCCCATACCCATGATACCCATGATTTTTGAAATAGCAGCTAGGTTTTTACAGAACCTACCTATTAAATTAATTGTTAATTTTCCCCCATCCTTACCATGCAATGAAAATTTGCCACATGATGTAATTCAAAGAACAATCAATCAATCAGTTATTCGATGAAAAAAAAACAAACAAATATAAACCATATATTTTTTTAAATACTGTAACTATATAGCTTCAATGATGTGTTTTTTTTTCATAAAAAGGTGCAAGCAGTTCTCCTGGAAAGTCTGCCAGCTTACACAACAAAGATCCTTTACCAGTATTTCTCCAAGAAAGAGTTCAGACAATACTAAAGCAGATGACTGGCTTTGATATGGCCAAAGTGTTTTCATTTAATTTAACATTAAAAGGAAAGAAGCCTACATTTGCATTAGTAACAGACGAACAACTTGAAGAGGTGAATAGTTATAATACTATTGAGAATAACTAAAACTATATTTTATACTGATTGATCATGTTTTTTTAAAGAAAAAAAGGTCAAATATACTTAAAAAATAGACAGAAAAGAACAACAAAAATAATTATCTAGACAAGTTCTCAAATACAATGTAAGTCAACATGGTCAAGCTTAATAAAGATGGTAGAAATTGTCAGTTTATTTCTTAAATGTGTTTATAATCTCTTCAAAGGAGTAGGTTTGGTAAAGACCATATTTGACCCCCATTATAAAGTTAAATTTTTCAAGATAAAAAAAGGTTTTAAGTTGAATTAAAGACTTGCATTGTGAGAAAGTTAAATAGAACCAGTTGTGTCAAAGTTTTTTTCTAAAGTGTTGACTTTTACATCCTTAATAGGCCAAGATATCAGATTTTGACAAAATTTGACAAAATCGACCTTAATTGAACCAGGAAATATAGAGCGCAGGAGCCGACAAACAAAATATTCAAGCGGGTTTAGATAGGGTTAAATGAATAATGCCCTTAAAAAATGAAGATTAGAGAATAACAGGGAAAAAAATGAAGACTAGAGAAATGCGGGGTCTAATTTTTTGAAGATTAGAGAAAAAAGGGGTTAATTTTTTGAAAATTAGAGAAGAGGGTGAAATTAAATGTTAACAGAACAACAGACCCCCCATCCAGACCCTCATTCAAGTTTGGCATGTAAAATGTACTTACAAACATTATTTTAATAGAACTTTTATGTCATCAGATGCACTCTATGTTTCCTGTCATACATGTATTATCAATGGGAATTACAAGAGTACTTTTTGTGACATCTTGAATAAAATGCAGGAAAGAAAATTTTCAACAAAAATGTGTTTTTTCTATCAAGTCACTGTACTACATGTAGCTCTGATTCATTGTGATAATTGTCAATAACTCCTAATTTGAATTTTGTGATAAAACAAACCAGTAACACTACATCTCATAAGGACTAGCTATATATAGCTTTTCCCATGCATTCATTTACAGTGGCTGACTTAACACTACATGGTGGGTCTCATTGGGGTCTAAGCGTGACGCGGGATTGCCGATTTTTCGTAAGCGTGAAACGTGAAAGTCAAATTATTGTGTCGTGAAAACTTGCGGGACCCGGGAAATGAAAAAAAAATGAGAATTGGTTACGTACATAGTGTAAGCGGGATACGGGAATCGGACAAAACAGTAAGCGGGATCCGGGATCGGAACCCCCCAATGAGACCCCCTACATGTACCACTTAACAAGTTTATATTGTTGAAATATTCAATTCTTATGTATTCTTAAATATCAAAAGTTGACTTGTAATTTATTTTGATGAAACAAAAAATACAACATATCAGCTACAAAGTTTGGGGAGAGTAGCTTAGATAAGCTAAAGGTTTGCCCGTCATGTTTCCATTCTCATTGTTTGGTAGGGATTTTGTTTATTAGGTTGTCTTTTAAAAAGCCATATCCTTCTCACGCATTTCTAATAATTATATTAATAGAATTTGATAAGCAAAAGAAAAAGCACATTCACTCCAGTCTGGCAGGGTCGAACAAATCTATCTTTCCCCACTCTCTAAAGTGCACTGTAATTTAACAAATTTTTGCAATGTTTTATCATCATGATCATGTTTATTATTGGGATTATATATGGAAAATGAAAACAAACATTTTCAATGTTTATTGCTTTACTTGAAAGATGGCATACTTTAAAATCTCAATGGGTCCCAGACCACAATTATTTTGTAGTGCATTTCTCTTAGAACATAAATGAAAATTAAAAAAATCCCACCTGCGCTTTCTCAATGAAATTTTTACAGTGTGTTGTACATGTTCTACATTTGGGACAAATTATATCAAAACTATAGAAAACTTCATCAGCTCTATAGTCGCTGTCAGCTGAAATTCGTAGCAGTTATCAATAAAAATAATCTAAACTAAACACCACGTTCACTCGAGATATAGTTTTTCACATTCCATTCATAAATCGCAAAAAGAAAAACCACTACTGACCTACCTTTTAAGTGATTGCACTGTGATAATCTTGACCTTCACATTTTCCAAAACTATTTTGAATGGTGGAATCCGCCATTGTTTTTTCCGGAAGTGTTCCCCTGGAGTTCAATTTCATAACATTTGCATAAAGCGCGGGAAACCGTATCACATCAATGAAAAGAACATTTCAGGAAACTGCGTAAATGACGAATTTCACATGTAAACAAATGATCCTCATAGAAACGAAGATGGCGGAATTACAATGGAAAACATTCTGGAAAATGTGAAGGTCAGGATTATTACAGTGCGATCACTTAAAAGGTAGGTCCGTAGTGATTTTTCTTTTCGCGATTTATGAATGGAATGAGAAAAACTATATCCCGAGAGAACGCAGTTGATAGTTAAGATTATTTTTACCGATAACCGCTACGAATTTCAGCAGACGGCGACTATAACTTAAAATATGGACAATTTTATGTTTAGGGCGTCTTGAAATCTTTTGACGGCTTCTGAAGTGCTAATTTTTAACCTTTTTCAGCTGGACCAAATCACTACTTTCCTCTCAAATTCTTGACCAAAATTTTTTTACAGTGTAATTTCACCCCCCTACTTGCAATTTGAGGCATAAAACATGGAGAAATAAATTTGGAGGGGGGTATAAAAAACATTGGCAGGTAACCCACTGTCAACACTAGGGACTATACATGTATTTGTGAACAACGAAAATCAAGGGACGACAATTGTGGTCTCGGACTAATAATTGTAATTAATTGATCTCATGTTTTTATTCATTTGAATAATAAGGACATCTGGTATAATTGATAACCAATGTGACAAGGCCCTGACATGAGAAATGTTAATAAATACATCAGCCTGATTTACAACAAATAAATATGACCTTCATGAACCAATATCAACCATTATCTTATGATATTTTGAATGTACCTTTTTTTTACACTATAAAAAAAAGATGTGGTATGTTTGCCAATGAGCAATGATGAGACAACTCTCCAAAATAGACAAAATAATTCAGATATCAACAACTATACCCATAGGGCCTTCAACTGCAATAATAAATCCACATGAACGCAAAAACTTCTGAATTAACAGAACTTCATTATTTATCTTTACAGATGCATTTGAAAGCCATAAGAAAGGCAGTATACAAACTACAGATGCCACCAGTAATGAAGGCTGATGAACCTGTGGAACAAGTGTACGGTCAAGATCCAGAGATAGCTAATCTTTTAGACTTCAAATTTATCTTCACAGACATTAGTATAGGACTTAAAGATAGAGTAAGTTAGAACAATAGTAAAACAATAATACAAGGTAAATTCAAGGGAGGTTCTTAAAATCTGACAAGATTATAAGTTATATATCAGCTTTAGGTAAAATCTAGAGACTTATATTGCTAGCTTATGTTAGATCCAGAGATAGCAAGTCTTTTATACTTCAAATATGTATTCATAGACATTAAAATGGAGAATGGAAATGGGGAATGTGGGACAAAAACCTGACCAAAGAGAAGAAAATAGCCAAAGGCCACCAACGGTTCTTCAATACAGCAAAAAAATCTCACACCTGGAGGCATGCTTCAGCTGGTGTGCTTCAGCTGGCCCCTAAACAAAACCGTGTACTTGTTTAGTAGTAATGCAGGTCATGCTAAACTCTGAAAGATATAAAAAAAAAACTAAAATTGAAAATCATACAAGACTAACAATAGCCAGGGGCTCCTGACTTGGGACTGGCACAAAATGAGGCAGGGTTAAACATGTTGTTTTTTTTAAATCTCAACATCTCAACCCTCCCCCTATACCCCAGCCAATGTAAAAAAACACAAACACATACTAGCAATTTTTAATATGCACAGTAAAACTCAGTACTACATTAGTATGTGACTAAAAATAGATTGAAAGATAAAACTACAGAACTCCAAGGTTAATTAAAAAGTGAAAAGTTCATTAACATCAGACTTAACATGCTTAATGGAGGTACATGATACAAAGGGAATATTTATAACTCATTAGTTGAAGAAAAACTGAAAATGACATGGCTGAAATGAAAAATGACAAAAAGACAAACAAGTTGGCAAGTCACTTCGAATTCATAGAAGACTAAAGACAGAGCAACACATGAAGGTTGCACTTTGTAAATACAGCAGTTGCTCAAACCCGCCTCTTTTGGGGAGTAATTTAATATTCATAGAAAATTTATTTTGTTTACATACTGGTTCCCAGTTATGCTCTCTGTGTTCCATATCGCAGAGACAGAACTTGGGACTGTTACCAGTAAATAAATACGTGCATATTGTTTACATTGAAATCTGTGGTAACCTTTCATTCGAGGTATGGGTAGTTAAGAAAATTAGTGTAAGTTTAAACTCTGAGACTTCAGGGCATATAAACGTTGAAAATATGCCGCACAGCCCTATATTTTGACCTTTCAAAAAAATTGTGGTGCATATGAACTTTCAATTCTAGGATAAGATTTGTTTTCCAAACTTATTAGTAAAAGTGGTACAGTTTTAGCCGTTTTATTTAAAAGGAGTTCCTATGAGAAATTGCATTGTCAATATTTACAGAAATGCAACCCGAACAACCCCCACCAAACTATAAGACTGACCTCAGATGCTGTTCAAAGAATCGATTCATGCAGATGCTCGGCATGTGGTACCTGTCAGTGAGTTTGTAAATTGAATGACAAATGTGTATTTTGTTATAGGAATTAGTTATACTTTTGTTTTATGTTGTTCATGCAAGTTAAGAGTAGGTATATGAAAAATTTGTACATGTATTTTAAAATATTAGTTAATTATGCATATGTAGTACTTACAAATGTATGTTTTATTCAGGATAGACATGTGACAGTAAGGGACACAGATGGCAGTCTGAGACCTGCAACATCAGATGAGAAACAGAGAGCATGTCAGATGTACAGTACGAATGAAGTTCGCAAAGTTATAATGCCAAAAATGTTTGAACCAGATTATCTTGAGGTTAATATATAGGACAAGGAAAAAATATATACTGTGGATTCATTATTATTCGTTGGATACCAATTTTCGTGGATACAGATGAACCACAAAATTAAAAGTTCAATGAATAACAAATTTTCTTAAAGCTTGTAATGCTGACCTCAACAACCACAAAATTAAACATCCACTAACATACAAACTTTTCTTTATCAATGAAAATTGGTATCCACGGCACGAAAATAAATGAATCCACAGTATTAGGGCATAGATAAATGTATGGGAAATGGCTTCAAACCCTTATGCTTAATATTTTGCTTCTGAAAAGTATAATTTCAATTTGATCCTGTCTAAAAATATGAAATTATGAAATATTGTAAATTCGATAAGAATGCACCATCTTTGTTTCTAAAATATTTTGATATCTTCAGTTGTTGTGGTTACCGAAGCTTGTAAATAGGATTTTTTGTTTATTGGTTTACTTCCACTGATGGTTATTATCTTATATTCAATGAAATGTTGTATGTAATTTTCATTGTAGTACTGGACATGATAAAAGTTGACTGATTCTTTATAAATTCTGGATAATTATTTTTGAAAAATACCAGAATTTAACAAAGACTAAATGGGGGAAACAATGGTGGTATTACTCCAATACCATGGTATTGTCAAACTTTATTCTCTTTTAGTTTTATGGATATATTTCTTGTGGAAGTTCTTTATAAAAGTTTTTTCAATTTTACACCCTGGGATAAATACTTCATCAGAAATACATTGTGTTTGTTATCTTGGGTCTCAGTCCGTCTGTAAAATCAAGGTTTTATGGAATGATGCACCAATTTAAAAATTTTATCGGTTTGCAGAGGTGAATTTAAACTGTAGAATGGTATAATATTTAAGCCTTTGGTATGAGGCTAGGTCAAGGTATTGTCTAATAAGTTTAACTACTGTATCATTAGTCTGTTTATACTGAGGTTGTGAGTTTGAATCACTCACATACTGACGTAGTTCAACTCTAATCTTAATTGACCAGAATTATGAATTTTTCGACAAAAGGTGTTTGTTCTCTCCAGGCTTTCTTGGCTTCCTACATCATTAAAAACTGATTGTAGTGGCATTAACCACCAATGATTCAAAATCATTTAGCCTTTAAAAAAATTCACTGTAAAAAAATCAATTAAATTGCCAAGTTTGAATAACGCAGTACTGATATCTACATAAGACTAAGTAATGAAAACAATACACAATGTTGTTCACTGTTTTTGCCTGTTAAATGAATAATTTTGTTATTTAAGGTAAAATAGTTATGATGAAATATTGTTCCTGGGTAATACTAATAAAAATTGAAATATCTATTTTCGTTTTAGAATATATTGCATGAAAAGAACTACATATATTTATTAGAGCGAGCTTGTATACAGTTTGAACCAGACAGCCCAGATTTTATTAGGGTAAGTCATTTTATAAGATTTCTATTTTTTGATATGATTTTATGTTATGAAAAATTAGTGTTTCCATGCATACATGAAAAGTAAAATAACAAAAATACTGAACTAGTAGGAAAAGTCCATTATCAAATGGCAAAATCAAATGTTCAAACACATCAAACAAATGAAAAACAATTGTCATATTTCTGACTTGGAAGAGGAATTTTCTCATGTAGAAAATGGTGGATTAAACCTGGTTTCAAAGCTAGCTAAACCTCCCACTTTTATGACCATCACATCAAATTCCGTATAATACATATGACATACAATGTATAATACCATCATTTTGATTTCGACAATTTAAGTTGGAGTTATGGGACTTTGACAATAATTTTTTATTGTTACACAATGATACCTTGTGTTTTGTGTTCTCGTGTTTGTCTTTTCTTTTATTTTTAAAGATGTTGTCAGATTTCTCTTTGACTTTTTAGTTTGAATGTCCCTCTTGATTCTTTTGTACATAAAAAAAGAAAAAGTTGTATGATTGCCTATGAAAAATAAAAATGGTAAATTTAAATAAAAATTATGGAATTGATATTTTACTTGTATTAAAACTTATAATAGGACTTTTGCCTGGCAATCTGAATTATGAAGTGAAAATTGTAGATAAAACAACCTGCATGGTTATAAAAGATAAATTTAAACTTTCTAAAACTGTCTGTTTTATAATTTTTTAAATAATAACTTATAAGGTTTCAACTCCATTAGGAAAAGTTGACCTTAGATATCAATGGATTTTACAATTTTTTAGGGCTTTGTTGGTTATATAGCTCTCTAGTTAATTCCCATTTCATTCATCTTTGGCTGTCAAATATTGGCTTTAAGCATTCCTAATGAAGATAAATCAAGAGAAGTGTTACAGACGCATAAAATTTATAACATGTTGGTTTATTTATTTTTAGCTCTAGAATTATACATGCAAAGTTTATCTGATTTTTTTTTAATCTCATTTTAGGTTTGTAACCGAGTATACAACCATGTAGCAGACACACAGACATTCGATGCCTTGAGATCGACCAGATTTTTTGGACCAATGACATTTTATTTTGCCTGGAATAATAGAATAGAATCCTTACTTACAGATATGATACAGAATGATTTGTAAGTTGTTGTTAATTAATCATTAAGGGGCACTAGCTGTTAAATTCATGTTCACCTATTTTAATCAAATTCTCATATTTGTTTTATAACAATGTAAAACATTTTTCCAAACTATTAAAAGTCTAAAATAAACAATAAACAGGGCTCAGGAATTAAAATATATAGCTTTTTTTCGTGTGAATTTTAGTCTAGGAGCCATCTAATTAATTATCGAGTTGACCTCTAATGTCGTCCGATGACCTTATTTATAAGTGATGTAAACATAAACATAAATATAAATATGAATAGATTAAGCAAACTGGTGCTGTTTGATTATTTTAGATTTATTTAATTTAATATTATAGATGAAAAATAACTGTTTATCATCATTTTTACCTGTATAAAAATGATATTTTGTGGAACAAATCAGTCAATCAAATGAACACCATTTGTTTCACTTTCAATGTTGACATTCTTTTCCTTTAAATAAATTCACACATACAAATCACGTGTTATCCATCTCAAGCTAAGGTGTTAAATAGAAGGTCACATGAATACGAATAAATGAGGTCGAATTATTTACTTACAAGTGAATAATTCATTATCAATGTTTGTTAGCTTATTTTGACAAAATTGAACCATACTGGCTGCTAAAATTGAATTATTATTTCATTATTTGCATTTCATAAAGGATTGGGCAAAAAAAACCCAACAATAGATTTTTTGTTGAGCCTGCAACTTTTGTTGCAGAAAGCTCGACATAGGGATAGTGATCTGGTGGCTGCGGTGTTAGCTAACTTCTTAAAAGGTTGATATTTTAGAAGGTGAAAGACCTGGATGCTTCATACTTTGTATATAGATGCCTCATGTTACGAAATTTCCATCAGTCACATGTCCAATGTCCTTGACCTCATTTTCATGGTTCAGTGACCACTTGAAAAAAAAGTTCAGAATTTTTGTAATGTTGAATTCTCTCTTATTATAAGTAATAGGATAACTATATTTGGTATGTGCATACCTTGCAAGGTCCTCATCCCCGTCAGACAGTTTTCACTTGACCTCAACCTCATTTCATGGATCAGTGAACAAGGTTAAGTTTTGGTGGTCAAGTCCATATCTCAGATACTATAAGCAATAGGGCTAGTATATTTGGTGTATGGAAGGACTGTAAGGTGTAAATGTCCAACTGGAAGGTGTCATCTGGCCTTGACTTCATTTTCATGGTTCAGTGGTTATAGTTAAGTTTTGTGTTTTGGTCTGTTTTTCTCATACTTTATGCAATAGGTCTACTATATTTGTTGTATGGAATGATTGTAAGGTGATCATGTCTAGCAGGCAGATGTCATCTGACCTTGACCTCATTTTTATGGTTCAGTGGTCAAAGTTTAGTTTTAAAGTTTTGGTCTTTTTATCTAATATTATAAGCCAAAGGTCAACTATATTTGGTGTATGGAAATATTTTATGATCTATATGTCAGTGGTGCAGGTTTTATTTGACCTCGACCTCATTTTCACGGTTCATTGCACAGTGTTAAGTTTTTGTGTTTGGGCTATTTTTCTTAAGCTTTAAGTAATAGGTCAACAATATTTGTTGTATGGAAGCATTGTTAGCTGTACATGTCTGCCTGGTATGGTTCATCTGACGTGACCTCATTTTCATGGTTCATGGGTCTTTGTTTAGCTATCTTGGTTTATGTTAAGTTTATGTGACAGTTGTAATAAAGCTTTATACTTAGGACTATCAACATTATATCAATGATTAGTAAATAAGGCGAGACATTTCAGTGTGTGCACTCTTGTTATATATCTCGTAGTTAGTGCCCCTTTAAGAATGTGCTTAGGTGAGGTTTAGAAATTTGTGTCAAATGTTCGCACTCCTTTTTTTTTCCTACAATAAATACTTATAATGTCCATTTTACTATTCATCATACCACCATTGATTTTCCCCCATTTGTCTTTGTTAAATTATCAAAAAATTGTGCAGAATTTATCTTTGTTTCAAATAAAGAAATACTTGGCATGAGTAAACTTTTATCCGGTCCAATACTATAGAAAAAAATCACTTAACTAACATTAATTTCATTGCATATAAGAAAATAACCATCACTGGACGTTAATCAATCAACGTTCACCTCTTTTTAACCTGTTTACAAGCTTTAGTAACCATGTAACCTCAAGTTTTTTAATATTCTATAGAAAGCCCAAATAGAAAAAAAAAGTGCTTTGAAATACCCAAGATATATGTTTATGACCCAGAAATGTTTTACCGCAATGAAATGGAGGATAACCTACAACTGTCAAATTCATGCGAATATTTTTTTCAACATATTTATTGTATGCAACCAGATGTGACGTACTATGATTAATTAACTGGCATTACTCTTAAAACACTTCAATAACTCATAAAAGGTCATTTACCAAAATTTAAAAAGGTCCTTGATTTCTTTTATTTCAATTTGAGACCCAAATAAAACCAATGCAAATTTTTTTTTTTTCATTTAGATTAAAATATGAAAATTAAATTATAAATTAAACATGTATTTAATTTTTTCAGGTTAGAAGATGCTATAGATTTGATAGAGTTATATCAGATTATTCACCCAGATGTTAAACTGTTAGAAGGTTTAAATATGGTTACCATGGAAATTGATAATGTTGAACAGTCTGAAGAAGCTATGAAACAATTAAAGAAAAATAAGATAATGAATGGATACTGCATTAAAAGGGAAACAGATGAAAATACTATTAGTGAAAAACTGAAGATTTTAATGGTAAGGTTTTATTTGAAGAGACAAGTAGTATTGAACTAAATATAATGACTTATGATGTACAGTAGTTATTGTTTGTTTATCTAGATTAGAATGATTGTTTTCCCATTTGAATGGGTTTACACTAGTAATTTTTGGGGCCCTTTATAGCTTGCTGTTTGGTGTGAGCCAAGACTCTGTGTTGAAGTCCGTACCTTGACCTATAATGGTTTACTTTTATAAATTGTTACTTGGATGGAGAGTTGTCTCATTGGCACTCAAACCACATCTTCCAAAATATATATATTATAAAAATTAACTGGCCTGTCCCAAACTTTTCAGTATAAAAAGTAATTGATTTCATTTGCAAGATATTTTTACCAAGGTCACCTTGAGCAAAAGCATTACTAAATAACAATCTACAGTCTGTTCGTCCAATGGTATTAAAGTTTTTTTGGCTTTTATGAAAGGGATTAATTATACATTTGTTTAGCAGCTTGATTATTTGAAGTAGATTCAGGAGATAACTGTATTGTATTTTAAGCTTGGGCTTCGTAAAGTGTAGATTTTACTGTCGCAAATTGATTTTACCTAGTGACGCTAGTTACTAAACAATGTGACAATGTCAAACATAAACACTGGACATATTTATATATTGTGTACCCTTCAGAATGGTTTCAACGATGACTTAAGGAGGATCTGAGTCTCAAAATGTGATATCCATGTTTTTTTTGTGAGAAATAACATATTAAAAAAAAATTGGAATTCAAAATGGTGGCTTTCTTAGTTGGGGCCTGGTAGAAAATATTTGTCAACGTCCAATGAAAATTACAATAACAAACGAATTGTCTTAGAATTAACATCTGCCATGCTGTTTGCTGATATTTCAAAATTTTACAATGCTCATTGAAACAATTGAAAATTTTCATCAAAGTTTTCTTAACTTCTTAGTAATTGAATTATTATATATTATAATTTTTAGTTCGAACTATTTTTGGCCTCTATGGAAGAAAGTGGTTTTATGTCGTTCTAGAGCTTGATAATGTTGAATTGTAGCTATTAACAATTTTTACATCTCCTGTTTATCAATAGTTTGAAATTTTACTACACTAATTGTACAAGGACAAATTTCATCAAAGTCTTCTTTGCTATTTAAGATTAGTTATGTTTCAGCATACAAATAAGCAGGTGTGGTATGATTACTAATGAGACAATTATCCACCAGAATTCAAATGGCAAAGTTAAAAGTAATTAAGTACAGCCTGCAAATTATATTTTGATAATTTTTTTTTATGTCAAACTGGTATGTCTTGATATATGTTTTATGCATGATTAATTTAAATTTTCAGGATTTTTGTAAGCACCATGCCAGTAAAGAACATGCATCAGAATTAGAACTTTCTATACAGACCTATGAAGACAGACTACAATCACACCAGATAACAAAACAAAATGCATAGTTGTCATAAATGTTTATTTCTAAATTTGTATAATGGTTGTTTGCATTTTGAATTGTATATATAATGTTTTTGTAACTATTAAAAAGAAGAAAAGGTTTCTGCATACAGCATGTTTTTATATTTGATGATAATTATATAACAAGCATTTACTGATAGATGATTTTGGAAACCGGTTTTGTCTAGCCTGAATTAAGTCCGAAAATCAATATTTAAGACATCAATAATGATTAGTTCAGTATATGGGCTCCGTCGGATAGACATCAACCTTATGCAAGTCATTATCAATATATATGTTATCCGGTCTCGGAATGAAATTAAGTCTCTATCAAAAGTTTGTAACGGTTTGAAAATTGAGTTGTTAAAAGAACCATATAAGACAGACCAACAGTCATCTTTTATTTCGTATTTTAACATTTGGAATGTTCCTAAAATCAGTCAAAGTTGTATACAGGTACATGTTAATGTGTACTTGCATAAGGCTGATTTCTATCCGACGCAGCTCATATCATGTATATTGGAAAGTAGTAAATGAAGGTCTTTTATAATCATCAGAACATCTGATTTGTATGTGGGTTATATAGCCCTGCCCCTTCAGTCATGGTCTATTGAATCTGAAACTTTTACTTATTATATATATATAAGTTAAATGTAACCACTAATGATTGGTAGTATGGGTGTCTCTGCCATTTTGAATGGTAAATGAGCAGAGCACAAAAAGTCCAAATTTCAAATCAAGTCAGCAAAATTTGGAAATTTAATCTAGATGCAAAACCAGAAATTTTACAAAAGGCAAAACAGTACTTCATGATGCGTCAATGTAACTCTTAAACTTATTGATTAATGTATGTGAAAAAAAATTTAATGAAACTAGTATTACCCTAAATCAACTGTCCAATAAGATATGTGATACAGATGTAGATAGTTACCACAAAATCAAAATGGAAGCAAGAAATCTGTTAAAAAACAACAAAGAGGAATATGACAACAGAAAAAAGTCAAAGATGAAAAGCTGAACTCTCCAGCTGTAATTGTAACACAGATATGGTCAAAAATAATTTCCAGAAAATTGTCAGATGACAGTGGTCGAATCAGGGATGATGATCTTATAAAAGCGAAAGTGAGAGGAGATGGGAATTGTTTCTACAGATGTATAAGCCTTTTTCTCTGTGGCATTGAAAACCACCATTATAAAATAAGACAAGCAACAGTAAAATGTATGAACATGAAGATACATTTTTAATAGATGAAAACTTTAATTCACATATGGCTCATCAGTCAATGACTGATGACACACTAGAATCATGGGCAACAGAAGTTGAAATAACTGTGCAACTGTAAGTGAAATGTATGACTATACAATATTTGTAAAAACTAAAATAGATGGAATAGTTGCATGGATTAAATATTCACCAATGAATGGTGCACATAATAAAGAAAGATGGATAACCATTGAGCATTTCCAAATATTGTATAGTCATACATTTCACTTACAGTTGAAACTTAAGCAGAAAAAGTGTGTATGTAAGCAAATTCATCTTACAACAAGTAGCATCCAAGAACAAAAAAATATAGTTGGAAACAAAGAAGTACAAAATGATGAGATAGATTGGTTTGATCAATTAATATAAAAGATAATAGTAATAAAGACACAGAACCAATAACTAACAAACCTGAGAAAGAAAAGAAAAATATTTTAGAAAACGAAGTCAGAAATACAAGTTGCCCAGTCATTAATCTGTCCAATTAAAATCTAAATACAAAACACATGTCATTGCTATCAAAAGGATTGTCTTTCTTGCTCAAAAGAAGATAAATATTGGTAAAGTTTTAGCAGATTTATCAGAATTGGAAAGAAGATTGAGACTTACAAAATATTTTTACAACATCAAGGAACATGAAGAAATTAAAGAGAAATCAGAATGCAGCAAAAAACGTAGATTTTTTTTTTTTTTTTACACCAAAACCAGGAAAAACATCTGGTTAAGTACTTACATAGTAGGTAGTTACAGGAGATGTCATGACTTGTCTGAACAGCGAATAATATCAATAAATCTTACAACAAAAGAAGAAAACGCTCTTAAGGATATTTTACAAGATGATGATATAGTTGTACGGAAGGCAGATAAAGGATCAGGAATAGAATTTATCAACAAAGAAGAATATTGATGGGTCTTATGTAGACAAAACGCGCGTCTGGCGTATAAAACTATAATCCTGGTACTTTTGATAACTACTTACACCACTGGGTCGATGCCACTGCTGGTGGACGTTTCGTCCCCGAGGGTATCACCAGCCCAGTAGTCAGCACTTCGGTGTAGACATGAATATCAATTATATGGTCATTTTCATAAATTTTCTGTTTACAAATCTTTGAATTTTTCGAAAAACTAAGGATTTTCCTACCCAAGGAGGAGATTACCTTAGCTGTATTTGGCACAACTTTTTGGAATTTTGGGTTCTGAATGCTCTTCAACTTTGAATTTATTTTGCTTTTTTTTTTAACTATTTTGATCTGAGCGTCACTGATGAGTCTTATGTAGACGAAACGCGCGTCTGGCAAATAAAATTATTTTTTGATAACTATTAAGAAAATAGAAGTGGAAATAACAAACAATGATACTTATTCTGAGACAGAGCAAAACACGACACATCAAATTACAGAAAAGGTAAAATCGTTAGTAAATAGAATGCAAAAAGGGGGATCAATTTCTGGGGAAATGAAAACTTATTTGATATCAAGCATCCACATCCAGCAAAATTAAAAGGCAACCCAAAGATCCACAAACAGAACAAACCATGCAAAACAATAGTTTATGGGATGGGTACTGGCACTGAAAGAATTGCAGAAATAGCAGAAAAGGAACTAGACAACTATGTTGTCAACTCCCAAAGTTATATTAGAGATACTATCGTTTTTTTAGATAAACTTTCAAAAGTAAAACAGCCAATACCAAAAAAATAGCATATTTATTTTGTTTCGATGTATTAAAATTATACCCGTCTATTCCAAGAGAAGAAGGTATATAAACATGTAAATAAGCTCTTGACACTAGAAAAATTAAGAAATACCAACCAATGATATCCTAGAAATAATAAAATTAGTTTTAGAGGGGAATAACTTCAGATTGATTGTCAGAGATTTTCTGCAAAATGAAGGAGTGGCTATAGGTTCAAAACTAGGGAATACAATGCATGTTTTTATATGCGACAATGGGACAAAGTGCTGGAAAAATTCAAAGAGAAACCATTGTTTTAAAAACGGTTCATTGATGATGGTTTTGGAATTTGGACTCATGGTGAACAAAAACTTAAAGAATTAATGTACTTTGCAAACTCAATAAATGGCAAAATAAAAGTGGAACCTAGGTATAACAGCAAGCAGATTGAGTTCTTAGATACACTTGTGAAAATAAAAAAAAATGGTAAATTAATGACAGACCTTTATACAAAGCCAACTGATAAACATATATATGTTCACAGCAAATCATCTGTCGTCGTCGTCTGTCGTCGTAAACTGTTTCAAGAATCTTCTCCTCTGAAACTGTTGGGCCAAACACTTCCAAACTTTAACGGATGTTCCTTAGGGTATCTAGTTTATAAATTGTATCCGAAGTTTTGATCTATCAACAAACATGGTCGCCATTGCTAAAAATAGAACATAGGGGTCAAATGCTGTTTTTGGCTTATATCTCAAAAACGAAAGCATTTAGAGAAAATCTGACATGGGGGTAAAAATGTTCATTATGTCAAGATCTATCAGCCCTGAAATTTTCAGATGAATCAAACAACCCATTGTTGGGTTGCTGCCACTTAATTGGTAATTTTAAGGAAATTTTGCAGTTTTTGGTCATTATCTTGAATATTATTATAGATAAAGATAAACTGTAAACAGCAAACATGATCAGCAAAGTAAGATCTACAAATAAGTTCATATGACCAAAATTGTTAATTGACCCCTTAAGGGGTTATTGTCCTCTAATGACAATTTTTCACAATTTGTTCATCATATTTGCTAACTTTAAAAATCTTCTCCTCTAAAACTACTCAACCAAATTCAACCAAACGTCAACTGAATGATCAGTAGGGTGTATAAAATAAAGTTTGTGTTTTATTTTCTATTTCGTCAAAAACCTGACCGTCATGGCTAAAAATAGAACACAGGGTAAAATGCAGTTTTTGGCTTATATCTCAAAAACTCCAGCATTTAGAGCAAATAAGACAAGACCAGCGGGGACTTAGTTTAACATAGGACCCTTTGGGAAAGGCATACAAATGACTTCTTTTAGAGAAACACTGAATGGAATGAAACCAAACATGGCATTAATGTTCCTTATGAGGTTCTGATTAAGTGTTGTTACTTTGTAGCCGATCCATCATCCAAAATGGATGCCAGAGGGGAACTTAATTTAACAAAGGACCCTATGGGAAATATATACAAATGTCTTCTTTTAGAGAACCACTGAATGGAATGAAACCAAACATGGCATGAATGTTCCTTATGAGGTGCTGACCAAGTGTTGTTACTTTGTAGCCGATTCTTCTTCCAATATGGCTGCCAGTGGGGGACTTTTGAATGAAATCAAACATAGCCTGAATGTTCCTTTCCTTATGAGGTTGTGTTGTTACTTTTAGCCAGATTTTTTTAATTTTTAGTATGATTTCAAAATCCCAAGTAAAATCAGGTGAGCGATACAGGCTCTTGAGAGCCTCTAGTTGATGTTTTGGTCCTTTTATTAAATTGGTGCATATTGAAGTCAAAAGGGTCCAAAATTAAACTTTGTTGATTTCATTAAAAATCGAATTATTAGGGTTCTTTTTTTAGATTTTGAATTTCTGGTCCCGTTTTCAAATTGGTGTATACAGTAAGTTCGAAAAGGTCAAAAATTCAACTCCGTTTAATTTAAACAAAAATTGAATTATTGGGGTTCTTTGATATACTCAATCTAACTGTTTGTATAGATTGTTAATTTTCAGAACAGTTTTTAATTTGGTCTCAAATTGGTCTACATTAAGATCAAAAGAGTCCAAAAGTTAACTTCGTTTGATATTAATAAAAATAAAATTCTTGGGGTTCTTTGATATGCTGAATCTAAACATGTATACAAATTAGTTATAACGGGCCCTGTTTTTAAGTTTGTCCAAATTGGGGTTCAAAATTTGACTTTGTTTGATTTCAACCAAATTTGAGGGTTCTTTTATATGCGTGATATAACCATGTACTTAGATTTTTGATTTTCGAGCCCTCTTATCAAAATGGTCCACATTGAGGTCAAAAGGGTCCAAAAGAAATCTTTTTGTTTGAATTCATAAAAATTGAATCATTGGGATTGTTTGATATGCTAAATCAATCCATGTATGCTTGAATATTGTGTCCATACTGCCGTTTCAAGCTGCGCCCTGCAGAGCATCTTATTTCATATTTATTTTGCAATACTATTAATTAGTTTAGCTTCTTTTCACATAAGGACGTTGTTACCTGTTTAATTCATACAAAATGTGTCATTTTTTCACAATCTGTAGTGCAAGAAAAAGTTCAGTGATTTATCATTTTTATACGACCGCAAAATTTGTTGGGATCGCATGATTTTGTCGTCTGCGTTGTCGTCGTCCGAAGACACATTGATTTCCGGACAATAACTTTGATTAAGTGAATTTATCTCTATGAACTTTTTAAGAAGGTTCATTACCACAAAAGGAAGAATGGGATTGATTTTGGGGATGATGGTTCCAACCGTTGAGGAATTAGGAGCCCAATAAATATCTAGTTTCAGGAAAATAACTTTGTATAGTTATTTGGATTACTCTGAAATTTTTAGGTATTACAAGTAGAAGATTGGGATTCATTTTAGGGGTTATGGATCAACAGTTTAGGAATTAACGGCCAAAAAGCATTTTTCTAGTTTCCAGACAATAACTTTTGTCTAAAAGAGGGACGAAAGATACCAAAGGGACAGTCAAACTCGTAAATCTAAAACAAACTGACAACGCCATGGCTAAAAATGAAAAAGACAAACAGCAAAACAATAGTACACATGACACAACATAGAAAACTAAAGAATAAACAACACGAACCCCACCAAAAACTAGGGGTGATCTCTGGTGCTCCGGAAGGGTAAGCAGATCCTGCTCCACATGCGGCACCCGTCGTGTTGCTTATGTGATTACAAATCCGGTAAATAGTCTAATTCGGTAGGTCAAATTCATGAAAGGGAAGGGGATTGTAGTTACGACATGTTGTCAATAAAGAAATCAAGCATCTTGATAATATCGGTTTCATTTTTTGTTTACAAAGTAGGATTTATCCCTCAAGATACTTGCATCTACGTTGGCCATTCTTTTTTATGAAGCAAAGTAATACCAACTCTTTTAATTTGTCTTTTAGTTTGGAATGTGGAATACTTGTGTAAAGAGTAGAAAAGTCAAATGTTTTAATACTGTTACAAGATGAAAGAGAGTTAGATTGTATGTACTCTAAAAGATCTTTGGAACTTTGAAGTATCCACATCTGATTCACGCCACCTCTAGAATAAGCAGTTTCCCAATAACTTTCTAGGCCGTCTTTGATTGCTGATAAAATGGATGTTAATAATTTAGAAAGGGGTTTCGTGGAGCACTTGGAAGACCCAGCAATATACCGTTGTTTGTAAGGACACTTATGTAGTTTAGGTATCCAATACAGTGATGGAAGATCCAGTTCTTCATCTTTGGTTGAAATACCAAAGGAACAAAGAACAGACCTATGATTATCCAGGATTTCCTCTTTGGTAAGTGTCGTGAGGGTATATGTTGGGTTTCCAAGTGAATTGTCTATACCTAATTCGTTTATCAAGCAATTAATGTAATGACTTTTACAGATAAAAAACGATGTTATTTGGGGCTTTGTCTGCGGGGACAACAACATATTCATCATGGAGGTCAGATAGGTGTATAGCAACATTTGGATCTTTGAAGATTGACGTAGCATGGGCATTGATGGACCCATTCAGTTTCTTAATTCTGATTTGTATTAACGACCTCACTGCCTTAATCCATTCGGATAGGGTGTCTACGTCTTCCTTCTCGCGCTTAGCCCATTGCCTGGCATAATCCTCGACTGAATCCATCAAAATTTTAAAGTTGTTTTTCCATTTGATGGATTTAGGCTCACGATATTTCGGACCTTTCGATAAAACGTTTCGTAGAGAAGTGTTATTAACAATGTTAAGGTCACCGGTAATAACGTGGCCAGCAGGATTATATGTGAATTGGGAACTAGCACAAGTGCAATCAGGAGGTTTAGACTTGAAGTCGTCAATATCGAGATCCTGCAAAACGCGTTTGTAATTGAAAATTTTAGTTGCAATATGATCTAAGTGTATAGATCTCTGAGACATTGTACCACAAGGTTCCATATAACAAAGGAGTGGCTGAGATTCAGTTTGTCTCAAACATTTAGGAATTAGAGCCCAAAAAGGGCAAAAAAACAAGCAATTTTCTAGTTTCCAGACAAATACTTGTGATTAAGTGTTTGGAATTATGGATCCCTCTGAAATTGTACTACAAAGGAAAGGCTTGGATTGAGTTTTCGATTTATCGAAGTATTTTAAATTTTGTATTTTTACAAAGTTTGAAGATGAAATCTTCAATTGCACTATATTGTGCTATAGATTTTTAAGATATTTGACAACTTTATTTTGTGTAAGAAACCTATATTATGTCAAAATATGTTTGAAAATATCACACAAACTTTACAAAGTTTTGACAAAGTATGAACAAATTTAATCATTTTAAATTTTATACTCCCATACCACCTGGATGCGATGCTATATGGTATGTTGTTGTATAAACATTCGCATGTCTCTTTTTCATGGAAATAAAAAGGTTCCACCCTCTCATCACGGTTTTTTGATTTGAAACGTTCTGCATAGTTCGAGTGGAGCATGTACATTTTTTTTTACAGGGATTCACAATCAATGATATTTGGTATGCAATTTTAAAAGCGAAGGAATTTTTAATTTCCATGGACGTTTACCGACCCTGTTTTATTAACTTTGAATGCTTTACATAAAGTGATTATTTACTATGGGTTAATATTTCGCTGTGGTGTCTTGCCATGGCTTTGTTCTGACTTGTTAACTTGTTTGCTTTATGGCCTTTAATGTTTGTCCCTAATATTTTGTTAACTGTGCACTTGCATTTGAGGTATCGCAGATCACATTTAATCGTTCATAGTGTGTTAATTTACGTTTTTTGATTGAGTTAAGCCTTCCAATTTATATTTTATCGTGTGATGTTATGCCTTTGTTTCAGAAAAAGGGAGAAGGTTTGGTACCATTAAAACTTTTAATCCCGCTGCAAACTTTTGCACCTGTCCTAAGTCAGGGATCTAATGTACGGTAGTTGTCGTTTCTTTATGTAATTTAAACGTGTTTCTCGTTTCACGTTTTTTATATAGACTAGACCGTTGGTTTTCCGGTCTGAATGGTTTTACACTAGTAACTTTGGGGCCCTTTATAGCTTTGTGTTCGGTGTGAGCCAAGGCTCCGTGTAGAAGGCCGTACATTGACCTATAATGGTATACTTTTATGAATTGTTATTTGGATGGATATTTGTCTCATTGGCACTCACACCTCATCTTCCTATGTCTGTTTACATGTTTACATATTGCATTTTAAAATGCCGACATTTGCATTATTCTACAATAAATACATACAGTCAAGACACATGTCTGTGTCGAATGTTTGTCAAATGTTAGTTTTAGGATAACATTTTTGGATAAAGTTGAAAGACTGACAGAACTTGCTTTAGTAGATTTACTAGCACAGTATTTTCAGTCATGGAAAATTCATAATAACATTTTAAGAGCAAGGCAAATTATTTTTTTTGTCGAGCTTGCGACTTTTGTCGCAGAAAACTCGACGTAGGGATAGTGTTCAGGCGGCTACGGCGGCGGTGTTAGCTAGCTGCTTAAAAGCTTCATATTTTAAAAGGTGGAAGACCTGGACGATTCATACTTTGTATATGGATGCTTCATGTTACGAATTTTCCGTCAGCTACATGTCCAATGTCCTTGATCTTATTTTCATGGTTCCGTGACTACTTGTAAAAAAAGGATTTTTGGTAATGTTAATTTCTCTCTTATTATAAATATTAAGATTACTATATATAATAAGATTACTATATATAATAAGATTGCTATATTTGGTATGTGCGTCAGACAGTTCTCAGTTGACCTCGACCTCATTTCATGGATTAGTGAACAAGGTTAAGTTTTGGTGGTCAAGTACATACCTCAGATACCATAAGTATAGGTCTAGTATATTTGTGGAATGGAAGGACTGTAAGGTGTACATTTCCAACTGGCAGTTGTCATCTTACCTTGACCTCATTTTCATGGTTGAGTGGTAATAGTTAAGTTTTTGTGTTTTTGTCTGTTTTTATTATACTGTATGCAATAGATATACTGTATTTTCGTGACTGTATATAATGATTTTAAGATGTACATGTGTAGCTGGCATATGTCATCTAGCTATGACCTCATTTTCATGGTTCAATGGTTATAGTGAAGTTTTTGAGTTTTCGTCTTTTTTCTTATACTATATGCAATAGGTCAGCTATATTTAGTGTATGGACATATTATATGATCAATAAGTCAGTCGCGCAGGTTTTTTTTACATTGACCTCATTTTCACTGTTTATTGCTCAGTGTTGAGTTTTTGTATTTTGGTCTGTCTTTCTTGAACTTTGACCAATAGGTGAACTATAGTTGTTGTATGGAAGAACTGTTAGCTGTACATGTCTGTCTGGCATGGTTCATCTGACCTTGACCTCATTTTCATGGTTCATTGGTCAATGTTTAGTTTTCTTGGTTAATTTTAAGTTTATGTGACAGTCGTAATAAAGCATTATATTTAGGAGTATCATGATAGGTAAAGAAGAAGAGACATTTCAGCGTTTACACTCTTGTTTACAAGTAATGCTGGATTAAATGTTATGACTGCTTTTCGTATCAAGCGATTAAATTCATATTGAAAGCTTTTAATATGAAATTTTACTGTAAACATATTCACTTAAGATTATCAATGATCCATGCAAATGATGTCAAGGTCAACTGAACCCTACCAAACAACATACACCATGAAATTATTCCATACATCAAATATAGTTTCCCCTGTTTATAGTATCTGAGAGACTACATAATCATACAAGTTTAACATTGACTAATGTACCATGAAAATGAGCACACGGTCAGATGATCCCTGTCAAACAGACATGTATGGGCAAATGGCATTAGACATCCTACAATATCTTATTTGTTCTTATAAGGTAAATAATCATTCCGGGATTCATGTGTTTGCAAAGAGCAGGGTCTCTCTTGCTCGGATTTGTGCTTTTGTCAAATGTAGGAAGTTGCAACAATATCCAGGCCGTATCAGCCGACATAGCTGATGACACACATGCATTATCATGAAAATAATATTTTGACATATTTATTAACTTTAATTTGATTTTTTCAACGTTTAATTTTGTATGGAAAAGGTCATGTCTCACTTTTTATATTTGTTATAAAACACGCTCGCAGTGATTGCAGTTATGTCGAATGAATATTAAAAACTGGCATCATCTGAAAAGTTATCATTTAATAAAAACTCATTGACATTGTACATGTCTGCAAATTTTGTTTGACCTTGATTTACGGCAAGATTATACCAGCTTTTATATTTACGACAAATCAATGAGCTATTTAAATCCCATGAGTTATTTAGGTAATTTAAATTTCTAAAATTGTCCTCTCCGTCGCTCCACTAATAGTGGTTATATCCATGGATTCTAAAAAAAACACTGAAGGATTCTTGATAATTTTTTAAATCTTGATCTGAAATTCGTTCTATCAAAAAATTTAAAAAAATGTTCTTAAGAAATAATCCTCAATTAATGCTTTTCAATATAAAAATGGCAGCATACAATATTCAAAGTTATTGCTTTGGGATACAATACGGCATATTTTGTTCATGCTGAACACGAATGTAAAACATACTACACAGAGAAACATGTGGTCATCATGCTCGTGTTGTTTCTCATTGACAACATAATTGTTGAATTTGGATGTAGATTTTTTCAACAAGTTGTCGGCATTCTTATGGGAACG
Organism: Mytilus trossulus; assembly: GCF_036588685.1. Taxonomy (NCBI): domain Eukaryota; kingdom Metazoa; phylum Mollusca; class Bivalvia; order Mytilida; family Mytilidae; genus Mytilus; species Mytilus trossulus. The sequence goes on along the minus strand of NC_086384.1, from coordinate 39,534,518 downwards.
ATTTGTGTGCCTCCCCTTATAGACCTTTTCTTGTTTTCTATGGATCGGAGTTCCTGCAGACACTTGTTAAAAAACAAGGTAATCAAAGAAGCCCGATCAATTAATTTCATATTCAGATTTATTGCTGATGTTCTTCCATTCTTTTCAAATTTTTCTGCTTGGGTTTTATTTATATATCTTCAAGAACTAGAAATTAATCAAACAATTAGAGTTATACATTATCGATCATTTCAGTACTAGAATATATTACTAGCAAGACGATTTTATTTTGAAATTATAAATTTTCTCCACCTTTGCAGCAATATACTAGCTTCATCTGTATATGGATTATACATTTTCCAACTAATTCGGTATTCAAGTGATTTAAGCTGTTACTCGGACTTTATGAAACGTCACAAGTGTCTGAACAGAAAGTTGATGTGCCAATATTATGTCAAAGAACGTCACGTCCTGTTTCTAAATAAAGGTTCAGTGGAAAATACCAAGACGTTGATGATAAATATTAAATGTGAAAAGTTAAGCTAGCTATAAAACCAGGTTAAATCCACCATTTATTACATATAGAAATGCCTGTACAGAGTCTGGATTTTGACAGATATTTCCATTTGTTAGATCTGATTTTGTTATTTCATAAAGGATTTTCCGTTTTGAAATTTACTTGCAGTTCGATATATTTGTGATTTTACCTTTTTTATGAAAAGAAAACATAATTAAAAGCTTACGTGCAACTCGTTCAAGTTGTAAGCTTCCCACAAATACTTATTCAAATTTGTTAAACAAATGAGCTGGGTCGAATAGAAATCGACCTTATGCAAGTGTATGTAAATATGAACATGTGATAAACTCTGATTGATTTCGGAACATTCATATTCGAAATACAATGAAATTTAATGATGAAGTTTGTTCCGTTTTGTTGCATTCGATTAAAAATTCAACTTGCTGACAGTCTCATACTTTTCATTGAAATTTATCTCAAACCTGAAATAGGTTAAATGATGTATAGATATTGATATGTACAAGGTCGATTTTTTTCCGACGCAGCCCAAATTATAACACAGGTATACAACGTCCAAATAAACTTAGCATAGATACCAGGATTAAAATTCTGTATTTGCGTCAGACGCCCGTTTCGTCAACAAAAGACTCATCAGTGTTGCTCGAATACAAAAAATTAAAAAGGCCAAATGAAATACGAAGATAAAGAGCATAGAACCAAATATAAGTTTTGCAACTTATAAATGAAGGAAAGTCTGTTAGCTTGTATTCATATTGATACAATGAAAAACCATTTTTATTAACGATGTTTTAATTATCATTATTATCAAAAATAACAACAAATCATGCTTTGACAAATTCAAAATATTGAAAATCAATGTATACGTTATAAATTTACAAAAACCTGTTTTGATCAGATTTACAATACCACAAGAAACAAGAATTAACACTTATTATGTTTTGATTGACTATAAGCACTAATACATTTGTGGAGAGACTTGTCCATGTAGACTTAAACACACCAACAGTTGGGCAGACAGACATCAACACAGGGGGAAAGTACTGCCCCTTTTATAAAGGAATTATCCTTTTTGAATTTTCCTTCGAGTTAGATGTTTTTCTAATTTTATTTTTCACTCACATAAATTTTACGTAAATCTCAATTTATTGGTGAAGTTTACTCCAATCATGAAAGTCGCGTGAACTGAATGCCTTTATACATTACAAAGAGTTAATTAAGAAATAAATATGCTAACCTGGTAAGAACTATTAAAAGAAAGTAGAAAAACTTTTTCCCAAACCTTATATGCAGACATTGACAGCGTACTAAAATGGCTGTGTTAACAAAAAGTGAAAACTGATATTCTGTCTAGGAGAATCTTCGTGCTGGTTTAAGCCGTGCATACACGTAGTAGTGTTAAACCGCTGTCGGTTTTTAGAAATACTGTGAAAAATTCAAAATACACTTGAATAATTAAAACAATAAATATATAATAATGTACACATATCAATATGAGTTCTTTTTAAAATGCTCTCCACACTATAATAAAATACTTTAAAATGACTGATATACACCTTTGTTATCTATTTACATAATGACACAACAGTCATTCACTAAAAGGATACTGCTGTTTGTAAAAACATAACCACAAAAACATGAACAAACGAGAACCTTTTTGTACTAAAACAATATTTTAACTGTCCACAAGGTCAGCTACGTCATTTACTTCAAAAAATCAAACTTAAGTTAGTCCTTTCTATAAATAGATACAAAATACAAATGTTTCTTAAATAATATAGAATGGTCCATCATAAATATTCGAATATAGGGAAATATAAAATGGAAGAAAATCTTTTAAAAAATCAATAAAAAAATCAAGAATTTGATTCTGCGAAGTTTAAATGGTCTTAGTTGAAACTCCAAATAATCAACATAATCGTCATGACAAGTAATAGGCAGGGGATATGTTTCATTATCTTTACACTTTATTGGCTGCATTTTTTGTCTAGTTACTACGGCACTATATCAACATGAATATCCTGACAAGCCTCACACAAGGGAGACATTTTATCGTTCATAAAATTATAAGTGTCTGATTTTTTTCCAGTAACACCTTTAATGTATCGCAATGATTTTAATGTAAAGCAATGTACAGGGGAGATATTCAATAGTCTTAAAACTTATTAATGTCTGCATTGTTGTCAAGTAACAACTTTACTATTTCTATATGATTCAACGCACATGCAATAAATAAAGGAGATGTGCCATCATTTCTACTTTTATTAATGTCTACCTTGTTGTCAAGTAAGAGCTGTACTATGTTTTCATGGTTATTCCGACAGGCAATATACAGGGGAGATGATCCGTCATCTATACACTCATCTATGTCTGCCCCGTTTTCAAGTAACAACGTTACTATATCTACATGGTTCGCGAAACAAGCAATAGACAGAGGAGATGTTCCATTATTACTACACTTATTCATATCTGCTTTGCTGTCAAGTAACAACTGAACAATATCTTTATTACCTTCATGACAAGCCTTTAAAAGGGGAGATGTTTCATCATCTGTACACTTATTAACGTCTGCCTTGTTGTCAAGTAACATCTTGACTATCCCTGCATGATTATTCTGGCAAGCAATAAAAAGAGCCGATGTTTCATCATTTCTACACTTATTAATGTCTATCTTGCTGCTGAGTAACAACTGTACTATATTTGCACAACCTTCCTGACAAGCCTGTAAAAGGGGAGATGTTCCATCATCTAAACACTTATTTATGTCTGCCTTATTGTCAAGTAACAGCTGTACTATGTCTGAATGGTTATTCTCACAAGCAATATACAGGGGAGATGTTCCATCATCTAAACACTTATTTATGTATGCCTTGTTGTCAAGTAACAGCTGTACTATGACTGAATGGTTATTCGCACAAGCAATATACAGGGGAGATGTACCATCATCTCTACATTTATTAATGTCTGCCTTATTGTCAAGTAATAGCTTAACTATATCTGTAAAACCGTCCTGACAAGCAATATACAGGGGTGATACACCAGGTTCTTTACACTTATTCATGTCTGCCTTGTTGTCAAGTAACAACTTTACTATATCTACATGATTCTCCTGGCAGGCCATTAACAGAGGAGATATTCTGTTATCTGTACACTTGTTCATGTCTGACTTGTTGTCGAGTAACAGTTTTACTATATCTGTACATCCTTTATAACAAGAAATAAACAGAGGAGATGATCCTTTGTCTGTACACTTATTTATGTCTGCCTGGTTGTAAAGTAACAGTTTAACTATATCTACACGATTCTGTTGACAAGCCATATAAAGTGGAAATGATGAATCAGCTCTACACTTATTTATGTCTGCCTTATATTTAAGTAATAACTGTACTATATCTGTATATTCTAGTTGACAAGCTATAAACAGGGAAGATATTTCATCATCTTTGCATTTATCGATGTCCGCCTTATTGTCCAACAAAAGCTGTACTGCTTCAGTATGACCTAGCTGTGATGATACAAATAGAGGACTTCCACCATCACACCTACACCTGTTAACATCAACACCATGATATAAACACCACTGAATCAATGGAATATCACCTTTAAAACAACACTGCAGTAGTGCAGTATCTTGGCTTTTAATATCACATTTTTGTGCTAATTGTCTTTGATATTTTATGTCAAGTGTGTTCAAATAACACAGGTATCTCAGTCTGAACTTTCGGTTGGTCATATTGATATTACAGAAAACATTTTCTACTTTACCATTGGACCAGTCACTAACCATTCTCTCCATGTACATGTCATTGTATTTAAGAGGAACAATAGTAATGAACTGATCCATATTGTTTTCTCTTTCTAATAAAAATCGTTCCATGATATATTGACTGTGTGCATTTTTTATTAAACTCTGGATCATAGTTTTTCCAAAATAATAAGATAAAAAGTCAAAAAGTTTATCATGTATAGTTTTGTATATACCATATTCTTTCTTAATAAATGTATGTTCAAGTGAATCAAGTTCATCCAATAAAATTAACCTTGATGTTCCTTTCTCTAGTCGGCATGCCTCAAATGTGTTCTCTATGATTGCTCTTGTGTTTGTATCTATCTCGTCTGTCAACACTTCTTCCTCTAACTCATTGTTGAACATTACACACAATGCCAAGGCACAGTATTTACCAAAACACCCTTTCTTCTTCAGCTGATCAATCTCTGCTTCATACACTAAAAATGGATTCTGGAAGAAATTGGCAATATTGAGATAATGATTTTCATGATACAATTTACACAGAAGCGGAAAACAATCAAATAAATCACTATATTGAATAATATCTGAGGCTTCTGTGCCCAAATATATCTCTGCTATTAACTGATTTTCAGTTTTTGACAAGCACAAGTCTTCGGATAACAAGTTGCAAACATTGGCTTTGAAAATAGATAAAGAGTCAAACTTTTCATCTTTGTACACTTGTAATCGACAAGCCACAATAAGCTTAGTGAGTTTATTCTGAATCAGTTTTTCGATACGCTGCATGAATGGTTCCCAGTTCAGTATATCCGAATGGTTTATAGAATATGTCCCACAGAAGTCATCAATAACAAACAATGTCTTCTGATTTGGATTATAAAATTTAACAATGTCCTGTGGATTGGTTACAAGTAGTACATCATACCCTTCTTCTGCCATTTTCAAAACTACATGTTGTAGGGTTGCTGTCTTTCCAACACCAGAACTAGCTGTAATAGTTACACAACTATTTTCCTGGGCACATTCCAACACTTGTTTTGCAGCTGAAGTTTCTACAAAGTCACCATTAATCTTCCGCCATTGATCCAATATCTTACTGATTTGTACTAAAACATAAAATTAAAATGTCTTCTGTGGTCATTTTGAATTTGAATTAACCCTATTCTGACCGCACGTGATTGTAATAAAACAGGCCACAAAGTAAAACGGACACCCCACTTTTGCAAAGATTTTATTGCCGGTTGGAAGAAGACCAGCAGTAACCATATGCATATACCACAGTCACACTTGGGGAAGCAAGTATGAAGACATGCAACTGCACAGGTCTTGTTTGTACAGAAAATTAATATAAGAAAGACATGTTTAGAATTCATATTTGTGCAGCCACTCTTTCATACATTCAGTTCAAAATATGCTCTTAAAATACAACCAATTTCATTATACCGTATAGCGGGTTATTTTCGCGGGGTGTAAATTTTCGCTTATTTTCGCGGGGTGTAAATTTTCGCTTATTTTCGCGGGGTGTAAATTTTCGCTTATTTTCGCGGATAGAACAAAATCGCCAAAATAAATTCCGCCAATTTAAAAGTGTACATGCAAAGGTATTGATAAAAGTTTCGAAACCGCCAAAATAATAACCGCAAAAATATTTCGTATACCTTATTCAATGAAAATCGCGAAATTTTACACCCGCGAAAATAACCCGCTATACGGTATAATCTATAATCGAATTTGCTTTAATGAGGTCATGCAATAATAGAGTTCGATGAATTTGATAAATAATGAATTAAGTAAACGTCAATTGAAAAGAGATAGGAACAAATTTTAAATATATAACACAATTGGACCATTTTGATAGAGTCTTAAATATTAGAAAAATTAGGAGTATAAGTCATAACTAAGATACCTTATATGAATATTTAGAAAAATGGAAAATGGAAAACATTGGAACAGTTTTTACAGCAACTGTGAAAATCAAACTCAAACTGAATTGAATTTTCATTGTAAAAATAGAAAAAGTATAGGTAAAAATACCAGTCTCCATCAAACTTAAACACCACATTGAATTTTTACATGTTTTTGTGGTAAGATCATAATATTGTGTGTGGTTTAAAAAAACATGTTCCCCATTTCATAAGGCAGAGTATTGTCTCAAAAGTAATAAGTCATTATCCTGTTTTAATATCACTGGGGTAAAGCCGATGACCGTAACTGCATTCACGGTCATCCCAAGATGTCGGATGAAAAATTAGGTCAGTATTTTTGTTGTCTGGTTAAGTGTTTAAATCATCATTTTCTTTACAAAGCATACATTGGTACGATGTAAATTTATAAAAGATTCACACGGAAATCACAAATTACTACCGAAAATGTGTACTAAACAGGAAATTGGATTTGAATAAATCGCTAAGATGACCGTAAATCATAATCGAGATGACCGTAACAGGATCAGCAATTCATAACAAGGGTGACCGTAATTGGCTAAAAGATGACCGTAATTGTAGATGATGACCGTAACTTTTAAAGGATGACCCTCTATTCTAAGAAATACACATACTTGCATTCATAGCTTTTTGTTGAGTTTGTCTCAATAGCGGCTCGGATAGCGAATATGAATTTTTAATCAATCTCTTTTAACTATTTGCCGTATTTTGCCGGAGTTTATGACAATGATATTAAATTGCATATTTCAAATAATTAAATATTTATTGATGACATTAAAATTTGAATACAAATTAACAGCGATACGATGAAAAATTGAAGAAGAAAAAAACATTAATTAAACATATGAATATACAGTAATCGAACCCATGTGTATGGTTCCAGATCTAGAGGAAGAACAATAAAATCTTAAAATCTGCCAAAAAAAACCATTCCCTTGACAACACCGGATCCAATGGAAATGCAAAATTTATTCTGCATTCAGTTGGGTTTACTGGTATGCCATTTTCATATTTTGTTTTATAACATCTACAAAATTTACCCTCTTACCCAAGTTGAACAGTTTCTTAATAGTAATCCAGAATGCCAGCGTTTCAAGAACATATCTATTAGAGTATATTGTTTACTCGGAATAAAACCTTCAATTGCAATACGGAAATGAAATCTTCGTATCGCCCTATCTCTTTTAGTTTTGCCTCAATATTTGCAATAGTTCATAAATATAAAACAAGAAGATGTGGTATAATTGCCAATGAGACAATTCTCCACAAGAGACCAAAATGACATAGAAATAAACAACTAAAGGTCAACGTACGGTCTTCAACAATGAGCAAAGTCCATACCGCAGTGTCAGATATAAAAGGCCCCTAAATTACAATGTAAAACAATTCAACCGAGAAAACTAACGACCTAAAAAGTTCATGTTTTAATTCCGTTTGACATCCTTCTTCTACACTTACTTTCAAATTTGAGGAACATCTTTTAAATGATATAGTTTGTTCTTCTAAATTTATATTTGTCTTATAACATTTTCCTTACAGTATTTTAAGTTTTGTTACTTCAACTCTAAAATGTACAGACGTATACATGGTATATGCAGAATGAACAGTGTTCTCATCCAAAACGTTCTGTCTAAAACTAAATGTTTGTGGACCTATAGTGTACGTGTATCAGAATGCTGTCTACATTAAATGACGTGAATTTGCGGGTGGTTTAATGACATGTACTTATCTGAAACAAAGGACATTTTCAATGGTAGTTGAAACGTAATAATGTCAATGAGTGTACATGCTTTGGCATTTAAAAAAGTATATCTTTTATATGACATCAATAATAATCCAAGAAATAAAAAAAAAAAGTTTTGCGAATACTTGAATTGGGGGCTACATATGGTGAACTATGTATTTTTCTTCTACCTATAGGATAATGCAGTCTTATAAACACGTTTTATACCAACACTTTTTATTATTTGATACAAAAATTGTAATACAAATACGGATATATCTTAAAATTGATGGTCATCCTTAAAATGTTACGGTCATCTTTTATAAATTACGGTCATCCTTTTACAAATTACGGTCATCTATATACCAATCACGGTCATCCTTGTTATATATTACGGTCATCTGGAAAATATTTTAATCGCGATTTACGGTCATCTAAGCGATTTTGTCGAATCCAATTTCCTGTTAAATACACATTTCTCGGTAGTAATTTGCGATTTCCGTGTGAATCTTTTATAATTTTATATCGTATCAATGTATGTTTTGTAAAGAAAATGATATAGAAACACTTTAACAGACAATATATATACAAATACTGACCTAATTTTTCATCCGACATCTTGGGATGACCGTGAATGCAGTTATGGTCATCGGCTTTACCCCAGTGAATATGGGGTTTTAAATATAAAAAAAAACCCATCATATTTATCTTCTCAAGAATCGTTACTACATTTCGTAGTAGGTAGTGTAATGCTGCAATAATCCTCACTTCAGAGCAGTTTTCACCATCTCAACGTATTCAACTGGCACAAATCACATATAATGAAAATTATACTTTTTCACTGGGTATCCTTACCTCTAATATTCCAAGGCACTGTTGATTGGTCTAAATGTTTTGATCTTAGTTCTTTACATTCCTCTTCCATATTTTGACCGCTTATTCTCCTGACAGCCTATTTAAATTGAAAATTCAAAAGTTGATATTTAAATCAGAAAAGATAACTGTTTTTACATATGATAAAGATATGATTTGCAGGAGAATACATGTATCCTTAAGCATATAAAAAAGCATTGATTTTGACTATTTATCTCCACCATATTCTGTGCCTATGCTAAGTGAAGTTACCTGGAGCTTTAGTGTGTGTCTTTGATTGTCTTTGTTTGTTTTTAAATTGGAGTCATATGTTGGTGTTCTATGTAGTTTGTACTACTCTGCTGTATTTCGGCTTTCAAGTTTTTTCTCTTTTGTTTTTAATGAAATCATAACTCAAGAAAAAATCGGATGTCAAGTTGGTTCATTATAAGATATTGAACATTGAACTTTCAATTTGTTTTTGTTAAAGTGACATTAGCTGTCAAAATCATGTACACCCATTTGATTCAAACTCTCATATTTGATTATAACATAATAAAACGTATATCAAAATTACAATAAGTCTGAAAAAACCCAGTGAACAATGCATTCAACATTCGTGTTTAAACATTCAACTTTCGTTTTCAACATTCAACATTGGTTTTCATCATTCAACATTCTATTCCAACTTTTCAATAACGAATGACAACCTAGTAAAAGTTTTAATCAAAAGAGACCTATTAGTCATCATTTTATTTGATTCATCTACACTAAAGCTAGTTTCTAACTGTAAAAGGTTGTCTTAAATATGTCAGATAAAATTCTATAATCTTGGACAACAACATGAAATGAAAGCTGTGTCTTACTATTTGTACAGATCGACGCATGTAAGATGGAATAACGTTATACCAGTATACCAGTTTAATGTATAATATATGAAGGAGGTATAATACCTGTTGCTTTTATTTAAAATATGTTTGAACCTATAAATTTGAAGCTGGTCCTAACCTTATGGGATACATCATATTCTTACTCTTCTGATACACTTCAATTCAGTGACCGATATTTAATGTAAGTAGTAAATACTATTCTTGACCCATTGGTATCCTCCCATACAATGATAACATAAAGTCTTACCCCACTTGGTCGTAAATGATATTGTAAACATAATGATATCCTTCCATTTAGTGAATCGCCATTACTCTCAGTGATGATTTATATTCTTACCCGAAAGATATTGTGAAATGCAGTGATCATTTCCTTATGTAATCAATTATATTTCTATCCCACTGATAAACAAAATATTGTATTCTCTTAAGCATTACCTAGGAGTTTAAAATCAAATTCTTAAACCATTGATAATTATTTCTAGGTCACAAGAGACATCATTAACCCGCTGGTTATACACCTTAAAAATGTCTGATCATTGGCGTAGATGATAAATGATATTCTAATCCACTAATATCCTCCCATGCAGTGACAATAATAATTGATATTCGTGCCCCACTGATATCATCCCATTTGGTGGATGTTCATACTATTGTGCGATAAATGATATTCTCGCCCTAATAATATACTGTTAAGGAAGTTTGCTGCTCAGTTTTAAAATAAATAACTTTTCATAAAACAAGTATATATTGATAGGGTATTAACTAAGGAATAAAAAATCCAATAAGATCCTGCGGTCAATGTGCCTATTTTCGAGGTATTAGCCATTGAAATTTTAGCCGGAAAATGTTCTCTCTTGACTTTTCATAGCTTTATCATTGACAGGTTAAAGTTCTCAAAAACTATTAAAAAATAGATTTTATAACACTTTTACAAACGGCATATAATTATACATGTAAAAGATTTGTAAAAAGAAAAATGGGGGTCCATAGGCAAATTTTTTAAGGCATTCAAATGAATAAAACCAGAGGATTTCGAAAATCTGACAAAAAATCCAAAACATGACAAGCAAACATCCTTAAGCAAAGACTGATCATTATCTTATGTTATAATTGCATTCTTAACCTACCGATATATTTATCGTTTAAAGAGAAGGTCTACCATTACCTTAGGTTTAATTACATCCTTACCTGACTGACATCCTCACTCCCCTTGACAAGCAGTAGCTAATAATTAGCTGTATTTAAAAAGAGGCATTCATATCCCACTGATATCCTTCCAAGCTGCGGCTGATTACTATCCTAGGTGATAACAGATATATTTACCCCAGTGATATCCTCCCATGCGGTTGTAAATAAAGTAGACTTGATCTTTCCTTCTTCATGATGAGCCAGCTGGTTTCTGTAGTGCTTTATTCTTGCTAGGTCAGCTGTGGGTGTTTTATCTAAACCATTGGTAATTGGTCATATCCACCAGCAGGTGGAGGTAAACTCGTTAAGTTCCTTATTAATGCAATCATTAGTGTGACATCAAAAGTATTGGAGTTTGGGGCTCCTGTAAATAAAGGCAACAGAAGTACACCGCTGTTCGAAAGTCAAAAATCGATTGAGATGAGACAAATCCGGGTAACAAACTAAAACCGATGAGCAATAAAAGGAAAACAACGAAATATCAGAAACACTAAAGTGCAACAAAACTCCAAACGACAATGTAACACACAAAGAACACACAGAAATAAACTATAAGATAACATCTGCAATTTTCCTGACTTGGCACAGGACATTTTAAGAAAAAAATTGTTGATTGAACCTGGTTTTGTATGTAGCCAAACCTTGCGCTTTTATTACAATGTTAAATATAACAATAAAAGGACAACATTACATGACAGGTCTACAGTAAAAATAAATGCAAGAACTGTCAGGACAGAGAAATACACAAATAAACAAAAGCATATATATTTCGACATTCTAATAGTTATCAAAGGTATACAATTTAATACGCCAGATGTGCGTTTCATCTACATCAGCGACGCTCAAAACAAAATAGTCAGAAATCCAAAACAAGTATAATTAAATAGCATTGATGACCCAAAATTCTAAATTTTTTTGCCAAAGACGGCAAAGGTAATCTATGCCTTGGATAGAAAATTCTTAGTATTTAGAATAATTCATACTTTTGCAAACAGTAAATTTATAAAGAAATTACCATATAATTGATATTCATGTCAACATCGAAGTGCTTACTAACAACAGAATAACCAAAACGAACACGTAAACAACTTAGGGCAGCACATAAAAAAGCACAACAAAACCACGAATTGTCTATCACACGACGGGATTGACGCTACAAAATGACGTCATAGGTAAATTTCTAAAACATTAAATGAACAAAATGATTAGGTATCAAATTATCTTATTTGATGTATTGTATAACAAGACTATTTATATAGAATTGGGTTAGTAATTAGATAATTAATTGTATTATCTAGCTATTTCTGTATTTCTTCTGAATCAAACTGTAAAACAAATACATTGTGTACGTTTAGTTGCTTTAACCTAAATTCTTTATGTATGTTACTGCTGAGAAATTGGTAATTGATTATTGGGAAGTCAAAATTGCCCCTTTTGTCATATATTTTAGTGTGAAGTCGTCAATCTGTGTCAATATTGAGGGAAAGATCAAGGTATCAAGCAATCTAGTATCAGTAATATCCTTAATTTCAAGTACACGGGGATATATGAGATGCAAGTATTGGCTGAAATGTGGGATATTCATTGATTGAACATCATCAATATATCGGAAAGTGAAATTAAAGAATTTTGCGAGGTGCTTTTCTATATGTCGTTTAGAAGGTTCTGAATACATATTGCTTCATACGAGTACAAAAACAAATTGGCCAAAAGTACTATAGTTTGGGGCAACTGTAATTACAGATTTTAGTATAATTCAACCCATGTTTTATTAACATTATCCTGCTATCGATCTTTCTATTATACTAATGTAGGTGTACAGATGACACGAAGCGATATACGTATACTAGCCGTATAAAGTCTCTTGGTATCATGGTTCTGTTGCAAGCGAACGCTTATGTCAAATTACTGTATACGTCACAGTTCAATTTGGAGTACTCATTACGGTCTGCGTGCAAGTCATATTGATTTCGATCAAAAACAAGTTCAACGATTGGGATCGAAAAACCTACAACATTAATTGCAAGATAAAAACTGTTTGTCTTCAAATATCAGCTGTATATGTACTCGGCTCGAAACAGGTGTAATTGCTTAGTCCCGTATAAGTACAGCTGATATATAGGTACCATAAACAGTTATTGTCTATTCATATAGCAAATCAAATACTAAATTTAGTTTTGAATCAATATGAACAAAACTGATTTGTTTATAGAATTGAGACTCTTGTTTGTTATATAGTTTTTAGTTGATAACACTACGAATATATTTATCTTGTTAGCCAGTTGTCTCATTGAGATATATACCCGTATAACTCCTTTCCCTGATATCAAATGAAATTGAAAAAAAGAGCCTTATTATCATTAGAAAAACTCAAATACCTACCCGTACTGGGAAACAGTAAATTCCATTGAGCTGCATTAATAACACGCTTCTTTTTCAAGTCAAGAAGTTTTCCCATGTCCTGTTTAAAAGATGCTTCTAAGCAAGAAGGATGAAATTCATTATCGAATAATACACGCACAGCCCTTGGAGAAATTCCAGTCAGCAATAAATTCATTCTCAAATAATTCTCTTCTTCTGCTGAAACATGTGATATATCGGTAGATGCCATCTTGTCTTATTCTCCAAAATATTGATATTCCCTTAAATGCGAATAGTTAAGAGCACTGCTGCTTGAAAGTTTTTGCATCAATTACTATATAATACTATTGTAAATACAAGCATATATTGATGTATAGTGCTTCCAGAGAATTATGCTATATTTCGATACTCAGGACTGTATTCCGGATATTCAAACAAACATGTTCAATATCCCTTGTTGTTTTTTTTCTTCAAAAATTTATGAAACTTTGGGTTTTGCTTAACTTCCGTTACTGATACTCTTGGCTACTTTTTTGTTTGTTTGTATGAATAAATAAAAGATTAATAATTTTCAGTATGGTTTCTCTTGCACCCTGGTGATACAAATTCCAAAAGGTCTTTTTCGTCCTGGTTATTGAAGTATTATATGAGTATGAGAAGTGTTTTTCGTTCAGTTTAAAGATTCTTAGGATTTTCAACATTGTAGATTTCTGTCTGATAATTCCATAACTATCTCAAGTCTTCTTTGGCGCTTTTCTAATCAAGTTTTAACAGATTTTGAAATATGATTCCATTTTTGTGTTATTCCAGATATACAAAAATAGTTTTCCACTGAAATTCCAGTTTTAACTGAAAAAAAAAAATAGTTACCATAAAGAAATAATAAAGTACATTTTTGAAATGAGAGTAATTGTTTTATTCCATATTCAAGAGAGAAAGGTATGTACTGAAAATTATTTACGAAAACCAATTGTACATCAAACGCGTTAAACTTAATCGTACACGTAAAAGCACGCCACGTTTTGCGCGGTGAATATACTTTTTCCGCAAGTGAATATGATAATTTATTCAAAATCCTAATCCACACAGAAAACCTCCTAAATTACTTTCAACATGGAATAACTTTTTTAAAATCCCAAATCAATATGAGTTGTTGGAAAAGGATTCACTTTTAGTTGATGAACTAAATATACTCGCATGTAAGAACATTGTGTTTTAATGGTTGATGATTTCAAATGAGGAAAAGACAAAAAAATATATCAATGATACTGATAGATTGAGAGGGATCTGATCGTATTAAACGCTTTCCAAACAAGAATATGTATCCATAGGACTCAATATCTTGCTATCACATGTACTATCCCAATCGCCAGCGCAGATATCATATCCTTCAATACTTTGTAACACTTTACTCATATTAAGAACAATATTGCGGAGCATGTATGGAACGGATATGAACTCTGCGCCGGAGATTGGCATTATCCATCCTCGTGACCAAAACCCTGAAATTTGAAGCAACACCGTATTTCGATACATAATAAAATGAACATCATAGTTAGCATAGGCTCAAGTTTCAATTTGATGTGATATAAATTTGACGGTAAACTTCCTCGAAAAAAAACCACCATACAAATGATACGGTTATGATAAATAAAACATAATTTCTAATGGAAGGAGAGATGTTCAGGATGAAATCATTATACATCCTGTACCTTTGAAAATCGAACACACACATTTGATAAAGATTTTAAAATAATCAGTTTCATAAAAATTACTTTGTCGTTTATTTGAATTCAGTCAAAATTCAAATGAGTATTGCATTTATTTCTTATAACATAGAACCATCGTTTATTTGGTTTTGGACATATACTTCCGATTAGAAGGGGATAAAATAAAACCGAATATTTCAACTTTCTAACACCAAGTATGACAATTATCCCGAATATGCTTTACATCGTGTTTTACAAAACCTGTTATTTCGAAAATGATTTTAACAAGTCGGGCAATAACATTTGTTTAAGTCCTGAACATTCTGATGCTTTTAATTATACATATGATCATCCTATTATATGAACTAATATGTTCTATTTTTAAACAATTAAAAAGAATTCAGACCAGACATTTTGTTATAAAAATTCCGCATAATAAATTTGATTTTTTGTAAATTCTTTGAAATTTTTCCTAAAAAAAAAGCTGTCTGGGCGGTTTCATGGCCGGCAATCTAATTTAAAAGAGTAGATTTGGAAATATATTTCATCTAGATTAAAAGGGTGTATGAATTTTGTATCCTTATATTTATGACGAAGGTATTTATCTTTACTTTGTTATCTAGATTTTTTTGTCCTAAATAAATAAACACATAGATGTACAAAAAGGGTTTTCAAATTTTAAATTAAACTCATTGAATGATTTGTATAATCTCAATTCCTTTTCATTCTATTCAGAGAGATCTATTGAGTTTTTGAAGTATTTACATATTTATGATTAAATCCAACGTATCAAATATGTGTATATTATCTAGGATGTCAGTTTGTATACTAATTTTAAAAATCCGGCTATGCTTGGTATATTATCCGTGTAAGGAAAATGCATAATGTAAAATTAAATAAGATGAATAGCCCTTATATATGTAATGACATTCATAAATACATTTGTTTACCTTGAAAATCAATATATTTTGTATTTAAAACACGGGTTAGAAAAGATTTCCTAATTCATTTTTAATAAACGTTATATAAACATAAGAAGTCTGATTCTCGACCGTCTGAACCGATGTTCAATTGAAAAAAAAATTGTCACTTTCTTTCTTTAACGCAGACCCCTAATAATTTATTGTATATAATATAAAAGAACGTGTCGCTTTTGATATATTCTCTATCATAAACTAACCTCTACGTTATTTTATGTATAAATCTTACATATTGACCTCTTGAAGATTCTCCGTGTGAGGTAATAATTTTAATAGAAATTTTATTAAATGAGTTAAAAAGCGTACTCAGACATGTGCCGATAATTACACAATGATTCGTAATTTATAGTAAATATGGTTCTTGTCTATTTTCAGATATTTAAACAATCACAAAAAGAATACTGCAATATTCAATAATTTCAAAATCAAAACCGTCATCATAAAATTTATTTACACTTGCTATACACGACCGTGTGATTGCTGTGGTAAACAAACTAAGTAAGCATGTAGGACAGAAGTTTTCTCTTATATAGTATAATATATGTTATTCGGGTCACAGACAGGGTATATATTGTGACATTCACGGCTTAGGGCTTATATCCCCTGAGCCGAAGCATAGGGGATATAAGCCCTAAGCCGGGAATGTCACAGTATATACCCTGTCTGAGACCTGAATTAAACATAGATTACGGATTACCCGTGACTTAATGTTATTTTCCAGCTCATTTTCCGGTGCAGGATGTAAATTTATTACATCTGAAGTGTTTCTTTAATATTTTGAGTAATCCGTTTAACACACCTTTTCTTATCTGAACAATGTTTTCAATAAAGTTTTTATATATCATATTTTGTGTTTTGATGTGTGTGTGGCTTTGATTTTTACAACACATATATTGAAGAACCCAACCTGATATGTTCGCCATACGTGAAGGATTTTCTTATTTGCTGTGAACATAATTTTATCGCGTATGTAATAATTTATAAAAGCACTTTTAATATTAAATGTCAGTATTAAAAGTATAAACTGCGAGATTTTGTTTTTAAATGTATTATTGACTGAAGCACGTCATTATTTTCCCTCTGTGAGCCTCTGACAATCCTCAGTGTTCTGTATAGCTTTTGACTACGCCACATAGTAACCGGTGTTATGATAACGTTTTTGAGGTTCCAATTGGGGATAAAAAAACGTCAAATATACCCCCACAGTTTCCTGAATATATACTGACATCATTGTGTTGTTACCAAATCACAAACCTTGACACATTTGTAATCCGTAATATTAGGTGTCATTACTGATAACATGTGCTTTTGTTTATTACTTCAAAACTGCTTTAATAAATAGATAAATTAAACACTTACGAATATGTATCTCTTTCAGATGATAAATCCTTATTTTTCCTCAAGATTAAATGGCAGTCCGAATTTCGTATTTATATATTTATGAGGAAGGAGTATCTATGTATTTTGCAAACGAAATTTATCATTTGATTGACAAATGTTAAGCCTGCATGAATTCACATGTAGATTTAAACTCATTTCTCATTGATTATTTTGTACTGAATGCATTTCACATTTAGTTATTATATGAAATATCAGTTTTTAAACTAATTGAATCAAGTTATGCTTCGCATATTATCCGTCTTTAGAATATTCTAAAAAAAAAGATGTCTTCCCTGTATGTATGTATTCATATTTACTCAAGACATTTGTTCACCTTGAAGATAAAATCTAAAATAAAATATATATTTCATTTGTGTAAACAACACGGGCTATAAAAGAAGTATTGATACATTAATTTATCATATACTTCTTAATTTTACAGTATGCTAATATCATTAGATTTACGTGAATTCCATATTTTCCGAAATGGCGTTCAGCGAGAGCTGATATGAAAAATCATCAATTGCCTTTCCGTAACGTTACTCGGCAATTTCCGGAAAATACACCTAATTATACGTTTTCAGTAAAAAAAAACATAACAAAGAAGTGTACAAATCAACTATTATTAGAAAACAGGAAAATATGTGATGAAAAATGCAAAAGGCAAATATTACAATAAATGCATTTTGAAAGTTTCAAGTATAATTTAGAAAGTTACTTTACAAATGCTGACTAAATTTTCCGAAAGTGTTTTTTTCAGGTTTAATTGATAAAAATGAATTTAATAAAATTATTGGCAATATAAAAAATATAGTATACTGTAGTTTTCCTTATCTGTTAATGCATATGCTAGTAAGATGTATTATCAGCCCTTGGTCAAAATCCTTCATTATTCAGCTATTTGACTGCTGTTTAACCTAGGGGTGATAATACATCAGATATAAAAAAAATTCCATGTAATAATCTGATAATAGTGTATGTAGTATATAAACGTTACACATACATATGAAGTCTAATTCATAACCTTTAGACACAACTTTCAATAGAAAGAGAGAGAACTGTTATATTTTTCATTAACGCTGACCCCTAATAAACTAATGAATACGAAGGCGTCGCTTTTGTTTAATAAATCTCTTTCATACACTAACATCTACGGTATTTATGTATGACCCTTCCGGAAAACCTTAGAACAACCCCAGTTTTTGATGGGGTTCGTGTTGCTTAGCCTTTAGTTTTCTTTTTTGTGTCGTTTGTACTTTTATCTGTCTGTTTGTCTTTTTCTTTTTGGCCATTGCTTTGTTTATGATTGATTAATGAGTTTGAAAGTCCCTCTGGTATCTCCCGTCCCTCTTTTTTTTTATGGACCTCTTGTACAAATTCCTGTTTGAGGAAATATAAGTTATCTACGTTCATATCCGTAGATATGGATATTTTAACACCCTGAAGTACCCCAGTACACCATGAGGCGTACAAAGTGTGACGTGAAAACAACGTTTTTTTCATTATCTAAAAAAGTTTTATTGAAATTAGGAAATTTTACATATTTTTTACGGGATGTAGGGTACTACCTTTGGTAGAACCTTACAGGTAGTAAAATATAAGACGTTTTTAATACGGAGACAGAGAAACTGGATTGAGTCAAATTTGGCGCTTAATGTTGTGAGAGTTACGTCATAGATGGTTTGACGTCAATGTGGGTCATTTGCATAGCTAGGTCAGTAGTCCAATTCCTTGAAAATGTGGCAGTCAAGTGATGCATTTAATGAAATGAGTGTAAATGATCGGCATAATAGGACAAAATCGTTAATGAATTAAATATGTAATTACAAACATCATGGATAATCTATAGAATTCAATATTTCACAAGGAGCAATCATGGAACTAAGGAAAACTTGCGTGAATTTCCCCGGGTTAATGGTTAGCAACGTCCGGGGATATGGGTTACCAACACCCAGGGGCTATGGGTTTTGTAACGACGTGCGTTAACCAATCAAAATCCTAGATATATACTAAGCCGGGGATAATAATTCTTATGTGCGTTTAAATCGTTATGCATTCTTGTTACGATTATGACAAAATGACTCATTATATACTATAACAAAACGAATCTATTAATTATTTTGTTTCAATTACAATGATCTTTCATGGATGATACTGTTTATTTTAATCAAAATGTTATTTTCTGTGTTCTGGTCAGTGATATATGCTTGTAATGAAAATTCAAACATGCAAACATATACTTTTCTTCATTTTTAGAAGTTTGCTGTAAGTAATAAAATAATAACACTAACAGATGATTTGATTGCTGTTTTTAATTGAATGTTTTAAGTATCAGAGACGTAGGAATACCAATTTACGAATAAAGATATGTTGCGTTTTATATAGTAATTATTTGTCCTACTAAAATTTACATAAAAAATTATAAATTTACAAAGAAGATTTTAAAATTCAAAGTTATAAATGAAATTACTTGTACTGCTTGAATGCATTCTTAGTTCGTTTGAAAGCGATAAAATGAGATTTGAACCTGTTATGATTCGTTTTTATCCTTTGTAAGGGAAATCAACCATGAAAAATAACGTTGCCTGTCAATGATGGACGAACTTATATTTACTCAAGATAATTGTTTATCATCTTTTAAATCAAATCAGCTAATAATTGTATATTTCTGTTCAGTGATAATCATGTCCTTAGAAAAGAATTATAAGTGGTGTATGTACATTCCATGTACGTAAAAGGTCTTACTGTCCGGTCTTCTGCATGAAGAGACATTGCTGTTATATTCTTTCTTAGATGTTTTATCGTCATTTACTTCTCAAGTGTAGGGATTATCTGTCGCTTTTGTGTTTTCTCTATTCAACACAAAACTCAAATGTTTACTTTATAAAAAAGATGTGATTGGATGGCCAAATGAAAAGAACTCTTCATAAAAGATCAAATTACACAGAAGTTAACAAATATAGGTCACCGTACGGCTTGCAACAATGAGCAATGCCCATAGTCAGATTTACAGAGGTGAGAAAGATACGAGAGGGACATTCAAACTCATAATTTGAAAATAAGCTGACAACACCATAGCTAAAAAAGAAAAAGACAAAGACAGAGACAAACAGACATACAATAGTTAACAATACACAAATTAACAAAAAATAAAGATTAAGCAACACGAACCCTACCAAGCACTTGGGGTGATATCATATGCTCCGGATAGGCAAGATGATCCTGCTCCACATGTGGGCCCATCCTGTTGCGCTTGTTAGTACAAACCGTGTAATAAGTCTAAATCGGTCACATTTTAGGAAAAGGGCGGAATTGTAGTGACGACATTCAGA
Source organism: Mytilus trossulus (assembly GCF_036588685.1). Lineage (NCBI taxonomy): Eukaryota > Metazoa > Mollusca > Bivalvia > Mytilida > Mytilidae > Mytilus > Mytilus trossulus. The sequence goes on along the minus strand of NC_086384.1, from coordinate 39,513,895 downwards.
ACATATCCGCCATCATTGTGACACGGATATTTCAAGACGGTCAACCAACTCATCATAGTGTTCGTAAAATTTACGAAGGATTAATTTCAACTTCTCCACTTGAAGTTTTGGTTCAATAGCTTCCTTATGACCACCAACTCATTGCCACTTTTTACTCAATCGATTTATGAATTATGAACAGCGTTGCTTTTATTTAAAGGAACGATGTTTTGCGATGTTTGCATTCCTATGAATACTTCTTCTCCAAGAAACTATGCCTCTCAAATGGTTAAACATAGGAAAAAGAATGTTGCTTAAGGGCATACGATACAGTTTTGATCCTGTATTTACAAGTTCGTAAAAATTTGCATATAGGCTATTTTTTACCGGATTAAATCAAATATGTAATAAAAGATGTACCTCCATGTGCTACTTTTTGAGTAAAATGAGGTCGAAATTGTGTATATTTGATAAAAATTCAGATTTGTGGCCGTAATTTCTTTTTCGAAAGAAAGACATAACTTTTTTGTTATAAAAGATAAACACAAATTGTTTTTTGTTAAATAATCGGAAATTTCTGCATTTTATAAGTATCCTAAAAAATTATGCAATTTTTATTCAGAAATAACTCATATTTATCAAATGTTCATGAGTTGAGGAAAATACGTCATTTTTTGCTGCATGTTTATCAAAAAAAAAAAAAAATCCTCTATTTACAGTTTTATAAAATTTGGGTCAAATAATCTCCCTGCAAAATGAAACAAATTGCTGTTTTGAAAAATAGGGGTCCATGAACTCGTTTTCAAATTAAATCAGTTTGAATGATAAAAATCAGTCGAAAAATGCATCTTTTCCCGATAAGTCACAGTTTGACGTCGCGAAAATAACATTTTACGTTAGCAACGTCATTACCTCCCCTGAAACTGTATCGTATGCCCTTAACATACTTTATTAGGTCTTTCCACTTTTCTGTAGAAAGACCTATTGCTTTTCTTCTGATCATTTTTTTCTATTCCGCTTAATTTTTTTCTTGCGACCATAAGTGATAGAGACCTAAGATCTTTTGATTTAAGGTCCTTGGTCCAAAAAAATAAATTAAAATTAGGTCAAGGTCAAAGGTCAAAGTCATTTTCTAATTTTAGAATTTGGCTTTTTTCACTTATTTTCAAAAACTGTATAAGATATCAACAAACTATTTTTACTAGATTGTTAGTTGTGGCACTTTAATTTTGATTGCAAGGGTAAGTTGAATGTAAAAGGGAGTTTTCTCCCCTCTGTAAAAATACTTGTATGGTGATATAACTCATTAACCAAATATAATTAAGACCTATGGTCTTTTGATTTGATGTCCTTGATTTATGACCTTGAAATTGATCTCAAAGTCATAGCTTATTTTGACGTTCTAGATTTTGACCTTTGCTTTAACCTCATATGTATATATGATAAAGCCATGGGACTTTTGGCAAACGGTAAAAAACCATTTAACCTTAAAAAAACAACCGAAAGTGACCTTGTGTTAACCGGAAGTAGCTTTTTATTGTACTTTATTGATATAAAAGTATATAGAACCAGATATTTTTGAAATCAGTGTCAAGTAAATATTCAAATAATCTTTGAAATAGCATTTTTCCAACCGGAAGTAAGAAATTATCTCCCTTCTTTAAAAAATATTGTATAGAAACCATATTTTTGGAATCAACGTACAATCAGCTATCATTTGACGATTGGAATGTCATTTTAAACTTAATTTTACAACTTTCATATTATAATACATTGTGTTAGGTGGAAAGGTTTTCAAGAATTATTAATTTTTTTTCCGCCAACTTCTGAAATTTTTGTTTCGCAATATGTCAATAAGTTATTTTTCATATTGTATCGTGTAGTTTATGCGCTTTCAAATTTCACCCTGCCATGCCGAACCATTTTCTTTGTAAGAGTTATCTCCCTATTCACTGTTTATCTAATGTGTGATTCTGCTTCGTAACAAAAAATTATATCAACTGAATTTCGTTTATAAATTGTTTGTTACATCCTCAGGAATTTTTGACTTATTTGGATCAAACATTGTCAAAGCAATTCGATGAAATTTTATAGGACTTATCTACCTTTACGAACTAGATTTGTCAGCTTGTGTTATTAACTTATTAACCATTAACCGTATAACCCTTGAATGTTTCGATTTGAATCCCTAGGTCCTAACTTAGAAAATGAGGTCAATGTCAAGTTCTAAATTTGGACTTTTCCATGTATTTGCTTTTTCACCAACACTTTTTTAAAAAGATATGTATAAAGTAACAGCTGCAAAATGATCGCTAGACGGTAATAAAGATATGTTACATTTGATCTGATACCAACTTATGACATCTTTAAGGAGTTAATGCCCCTGAAATGTCTGATTATAAGGTTATTTGAATTCATCTTGGTTCATTATAAAGCCATATGACCTCTTAACAAAAGGATTGGTGACATATGACCTTGAAAAATGACAACCGGAAGTGACCTTGAGAAACCCGGAAGTACATATTTTTGCACTTTTATAATGTAAAAGAACTCGGAATCCATATATATTCATAAACTGATCACTCAACACAAGAGATAACTTTCGATAAACCGGAAGTTGCAAATTATCTTACGTTGTACACATTAAAGTATATAGAAACTGTATATTTTTGGAAGCAGAGTGAATTAAGCTATCATTTAAGACCAAAAGTAACATTTTCTTAACCGGAAGTAGCACATTATCTCCTTTAGTCCACTTTAAAGCATATCAAAACCATTTATTTATAGCATCAGTTTGAGAAACTAGCTTCTTTTCAAAATTTTTTTGATGTGAATAGACCTTTAATTGTTCTCTGAACAATTGATTGTCAATTGTATTTGTAATGGTACGATGCATAACAAAGGAAAGAGTTAACGTTTTTAGGGACACTAGTTAGTCAATGTTGTCCTGAACGGTAATTTTTATCATTGTGTCTTTTAAAAAGTGATAACAATAAACTAGTAAGTCATGTTCGTCTTCAAAAATGGAGTCCGTTGGAATGTTGGTGAATTGGTGATTTCTTTTTGTAGAACCTCAATGTAAAATTGACGTCAAACAATAATAATATTATTAGCCGCCTTATCGGCCGGGACAAAATCAAATTCCTTGGCTAGTTATATATAACTTATGATATAAGACACATATATATCGCATTGATATTTTAAAATATAGCAGTAACGTTGACTTATAGGTGATTTTGGCGTAACAAACAATTGAATTCATCTCAATTGCATTCCACTGAATTTGCTACATGATATTTATAGAATGTGTACATCTACAAATGATAAATCGTGCATTTATGTTTCATTTATTCAATAATTCAATTTTCTGGTTTTGATACACCTTGCTTGTTTTTACATAAAATAACTCATGAAAATTATACACCAGACGTATCTCGTGTTAAATGTCACCCTGTCTAAAGAATAGAATCATTACTTTATACCGAGAAATCTGCCTTTCTTCGTACAAATGCTAACATTCGTCTGAAAGTTCCCACAATGCAACTCGTTGATATCAGACAATATCGCTTGTTGATATAAGAAAAGCTTTTATCGAATCGCATCTTCCATAGACTGTTGTTACAAATTTTTTATTTTATTTAATATCACAAGAGATACACATTTTTACCTTGAAGTTGTTACTTGGATGGACAGTTGTCTCATTGGCACTCATACCACATCTTCCTATATCTATTTATGTCCTGAAACGGATTTGTGTATATAGGGGATTAACATCCTTAATTTGGTAATATAATTTTACAGCTTTTTCAATGGTCGATACCGAAAAAGCCGACTACAGGTAAGCAGTTCGTCAGTCTGATATGTTTTTATTTTTTATTGATGAAATACTTCATTTTTTTTATTTATAAGAAGTTACAGATCGCATTTACGCTTCGTTCCGGTTGACTGATTTTTGCAAGAGTTGTTGTCAACGGAAATACAGGTAGAAAAAATGGCTTTAACATTTCTGTTTGTTACAATTCATTTCTGTAATCTTTGAATAAATGTTCTACAAATTTGATATCAAGCATAAGAAGTTACACGTCGAATGAAGGTTTTATACAGGTTGGTGATTTTTCCGGAAGTTGTGGATCTAGAATATATAAAATATCAAGTAAATACTCTTTCTCGAACTTTTTTTCTGCAAAGCCGGAATAGATTGATGATTTATAGTTTGAAAAGACCGATCATAAAAATAACTGATAGATCTTGAGTCGTTCTAGTTGAGCGATTATTGTAAAAGTTCTTGGAATAATATTAAGTGTGAGATATAACATTTTAAAGAACTACAATCCTTGGTCTTGCAGTATGCGCATCTTTAAAACAATTTCGGACCTAATTATAACAAAAAATTAAAAAATTTCTCAACAACATTAACAGAGAAATTTAGAAAAGCTTTTTCTATATAATTGTCAGCTCATCCAATAGAAACATAACAGCGGATAGCAAAATTATATTGCTTATTCAATATCATCAGAGTAAAGTAATTTGCGTCCAATATTTTTTTACATTCGCTTAATTCAATATTAATGACCTTGACTCCGCGTATATCGTGTCTATAGTTCTGTATACGCCCTATAATTCAGCACATGTTTCATTGAATTTTGCATATGCTGAGGTTAATTTGGCTAAACATGCTACTATCAATATTTATTACATTAATCTTCGCGATAACAATAATCTACGTAACCAAGTTTTAAAGTACTTTTAACATCAAAATAATTCTTGTTCAATAAGTCGACGAATGATAGTATTGCCATCAGACATCTATCTAAGAAGACCAAAGGACAAAGCTGTGAATAATTCCAGGTCACTGTTCTGTTTTCATCCGTGCAAAAAGCTCTACTTTATAAGAGTATATTGGATGAAAAATTTAAAACAATTCAAAATAGAACCTTTAGGCTTTGCTCATTATTGAAGACCGTAATGTGATCTATAGTTGTTAATGTCTGTGTCATGTGGTCTCTTGAGCAGAGTTGTCTCATTAGCAATTATACCACTTTCTTCTTTTTTTATATATACTAACAATTTGATTCATACTTCAGCATTAGTTATGACAGACAGCAATGGACAACAGTCGTCGGATTACAAGCTCAATTAAAATAATGACAATATTAAGAATGTATGTTGCGAACTCCTACGTCATTTGGTCTCAGCTGGGTGAAAGTTGTTTTCATATCACATCTTCTTAACTTGTAAACATCGTCTGACAGATGACAGTGGTGTAACACAAAGTTGATGTGCGCTTTTCAAAAATATTTGTTTTTGTTTTTTTTTTCATTGTCAACACGCAATTCTGAGTATATTTATTGGTTGTATTCCTTGTTTCATCCCATCAAAAAACTACTAGCAATAGAGTGGACACTCATCAAAAGAACCACTATATTTGACCTTAATTAACACATTTATGTTTCGCAAGTTTGTATCCGTGTATCTGTCATGCAATGTTTTGTGAAAAAAGTTAAATAAGGCAATTAACAAAAAGATATACATGTATGTTAAAAATTTATTATCTATCCTGACAATGTAAATATTGGTCTATATCATAATTGTTCGGATTATACTTGTTGTTATGAAGACAGTCCACAAAAACTTTGTCACACATACATATTCTCCCCTTACAGGAACTGGGACTATCTGTAAAATAATGAAATATGAAAAAAGTTAGACACATTAATTTCATTTTTTATTATGTCACCCTGATGGAGGTTGGGTGACATATTGTTATTGTACGATTCTTTTTTTATTATTATTATTCCACACTTTTTTGTCAAGATTATTTCTCGGAATTGGATTGACCAATTGTTATGGAACTATACCAAAATGATAATGACCATGTGCAGAAGTGCAGCCGGGGGTTGGCATTTCAAAGATGGCTGCCATTGTCATTAAAACAGTAAGAATGTGAAAAATCGAAAAGTCTCTCAAATTGAATGATACTTTGTGGAAATGATCTTTGGCATGTGAGGATCTGCCATCCATCTTTGGAATTTTCAAAATGGCCACTGTTGCCATGGAAAGAGTACAAATGTTAAAATTTTCAAAATGCTTTAAACTTCCTGAAAATTTACAGAGTGATGTATAGTGAATATGCTAATGCAATGTTAAAAAAATCGAAATAGCTGCCACTTAGTGGCAATTGGCGGACCAGGGTGAATCCGCTATTGCTTGCAATGGCAATTCTAGATATAAATATCATTATCATTATTATCGTTATCATTATCATTATTATTATCATTATCATAGTAGTAGTAGTCATCCTTTTTTTTAAAAATATTATCATTTATATCATTATTATTATTGTCAGCGAAATTGTTTAATTTACCTTGACATTTGACTGTTCTGTTTTGAAATTCATATGAGTATGGCCACGTTTTAGGCCAACATTCATCCACATGACCATAGCAATCATCGTGGTCTTTGCAACATCTGCAAAAATTAAGTGTTTATTTTCAAAGCAGGGTTCATACAAATTAATGGAAAAACTATACAATACTATAAATCACAATATGTACTTTAACTGAACTCAAATTTAAAATAGACGTGTCAAATTGAAAACATTACCTTATAATTAATGTTGCTCTTTAATTAATTTGATACCGACAATAAACCAAAGCAGTTTAAAAGAACAAAAAGTGTCACGGTTATTCTCTAAAGGGCAATATGCCTTTCCCAAGTTAGGAACCATGCACTCACCAAGTGTTGTCCTAGGTAAACGTATTAGAACTGTTTTACTTTCACAAAAAATCAATCTTGTCTAAACATCTAAACTCTCAGCGATTCAGAAACTACACTATTTTTGATAACTGAATGTTGACTCCTAGAGATTCATTCTTACCGTTCTGTTTTGGTGGGTTGTCTCAGTGACAAATACATGTACCTAGCATCTTTTTTTTTATAGTTGTAATTATATGCTATCTTCTTAAATATAAAATGTTATTACTTTTTATGGTCGTTATAAGCTTGCTTGTATTTCTGCTTTTCAATAAGTGCGAACATATGCATTCTTTATTCGTATATATTCAACTTGTGTTTGCATTTTGTTGTCTCTTTCAAGTTGTTTTAACCTGTTGTCATATACTAAACACCATTAATTGATTGATTGATTAATTGGTGTTTAACTGTACTTTTAGCTCTATTGTGTTAATTCGTAGTGATCATTTTTTATTTGCGTAGGAAGCCGGAGTTGCCGGAGAAAACTAACAATCCAAGAAAATTAGAATTTGGAGTTAAGAGCAGCTGCCCCTTGTTGAGAGGCTGTAGGAGCACTATGGATAGTCTTCTGTTCAATTAGAATATCAAATTGTTTTCTTAAATGAGAATCGTTCATATCTTGACATATTGATATATTGTAATTGACGTTTATGATGTATCAATAACATAAATCTCACCACTCCTTTTATTAATACAGGTATCATTCATGCATACTTTATACTGATCAACGCCATCAACTGGAGTACCACTACCATACCATCCACAAAATCTATTTTAGTCATACATACTTACTGATCAACGCTATCAACTGGAGTACCACTAACATACCATCCACAAAATTTATCCTTGTTGCATACTTACTGATCAACGCCATCAACTGGAGTACCACTAACATACAATCAACAAAATATATCTTAGTTAAAATGTATGCATTCTTACTGGTCAACGCCATCAACTGGAGTACTACTACCATACCATCCCCAAAATCCACCTTAGACATGCATACTTACTGATCAACGCCATCAACTGGCGTACCACTACCATATCATCCACAAAATCAACCTTAGTCATGCATACTGAATTATCAACGCCATCGACTGGTGTACCACTACCATATCATCCGCAAAATCAACCTTAGTCATGCAAACTTACTGATCAACGCCATCAACTGGCGTACCACTACCATATCATCCACAAAATCAACCTTAGTCGTGCATACTTACTGATCAATGCCATCAATAAGTGAACCACTACCATATCATCCACAAAATCAACCTTAGTCTGGCATACTAGCTGATCAACGCACTCAAATGGAGTACCACTACCATACCATCCACAAAATCAACCTTAGTCATGCCTACTTACTGAACAACGCCATCAACTTCTGTACCACTACCATATCATCCCCAAAACCAACCTTAGTCTGGCATACTAGCTGATCAACGCACTCAAATGGAGTACCACTACCATATCATCCACAAAATCAACCTTAGTCGTGCATACTTACTGATCAATGCCATCAATAAGTGAACCACTACCATATCATCCACAAAATCAACCTTAGTCTGGCATACTAGCTGATCAACGCACTCAAATGGAGTACCACTACCATACCATCCACAAAATCAACCTTAGTCATGCCTACTTACTGAACAACGCCATCAACTTCTGTACCACTACCATATCATCCCCAAAACCAACCTTAGTCATGCATACTTACTGATCAACGCTATCAACTGGTGTACCACTACCATACCATCCACAAAATCAACCTTAGTCGTGCATACTTACTGATCAACCTTAGTCATGCATACTTACTGATCAACCTTAGTCATGCATACTTCTGATCAACGCTATCAACTGGTGTACCACTACCATACCATCCATAAAGTCAACCTTAGTCGTGCATACTTACTGATCAACCTTAGTCATGCATATTTCTGATCAACGCTATCAACTGGTGTACCACTATCATACCATCCACAAAATCAACCTTAGTCGTGCATACTTACTGATCAACCTTAGTCATGCATACTTACTGATCAACCTTAGTCATGCATACTTCTGATCAACGCTATCAACTGGTGTACCACTACCATACCATCCATAAAGTCAAACTTAGTCATGCATGCTCACTAATCAACCTTAGTCATGCATACTTTATACTGATCAACGCTATCAACTGGTGTACTACTACCATACCATCCATAAAGTCAACCTTAGTCATGCATGCTCACTAATCAACCTTAGTCATGCATACGTTATACTGATCAACGCTATCAACTGGTGTACCACTACCATACCATCCACAAAATCTATCTTAGTCATGCATACTTACTGATCAACGCTATCAACTGGTGTACCACTACCATACCATCCATAAAGTCAACCTTAGTCATGCATACTTACTGATCAACATTAGTCATGCATACTTACTGATCAATGCCATCAACTGGTGTACCACTACCAGACCATCCACAAAAACATCCATAGTCTAGAAGAGCTTTGGCTCGGCTGTATCCGAAATAATAGGTTAACTGCCATGTAACACTCGTCATTGTTCTTTTATTTCTCAGACTTCTTGAATCTGTAACACACATATGATACAAGGTCAACGGCCATAAAACTTCACTCAATACTCGGAGTATAATATGTGTGATCGAAACACCAAACCCAGTATTTTGATTGGATGGTTAGTACGGTAGTCGTACTTCATTTCTTTTATGACTGCAAGGCCAGGCTTTTGCATACAATCACAAATATATAATAGAAATTGAAATTATACAAAATTCTTTTCAAGTTTTCGGTGTGTTTAACTTTCATTTTATTTGCTATCAGGTATTTAGTTTTCGCAACAGCTCTTAATGAGGACGAATGAAGACTGAAGACGGATAAACAAATTTGACCAGTGTAATTAAATAAGGATGAACACAGTAAAAATACTAGTATCACTAGAATCAATTCATGATAATAAACAACCGGACACATTTGATTGTCTGTCAAGAGTTTTCAACATGTCGAGGAATTTTAAGTTGGCTGAAGATACAACATGTATATGTAATAGTCTACTTGTTGCTTACGTACCCACTTTATGAGAACCAATATACATCATGATACACAATACCGAAGCAGCAAGGTCCTGAAATGAAAAACAAATATTTAAATAAAATTAAAATTTTCTTTAAAAAATCTTTTTAGTTTACAGGAAATCCGTATTTTTGATAAGATGGTATGCATATCTTATGCCAATCTCCGTACAGCGCTCGTTTCCTTTCCGTTTACTTAGTACATTACAATACAATGACCTCTGCCGTACGTTTTTTTCAAGCCCCGCCTCTTTATGCAAAGTTTACACTACTTTCCAAGTCTCTAAAAATATATTTAGTGTAGTGATACGAAGTAAGTACGGAACGGATGTGAGCTCTGCGCTGGAGATTGATCTTATACACTATGTCCGACGCACTATGTAATTTTGTGCCACAATATCTCAGTAGCATGAGTGCGAATCTCGGCGAGGGAAGAACAAATACTTTGCTAACGGAAATTAACAGATCTTACATTATTGGGCTGATGTTTAGACGAATTATATGTATATATATACATTTTGTGTACTTCTTATCTAATACACTGCATGCAAAATGTTCCTCGATTTACAAGATAACAATTACTGCATATTTCAATATAAAGATACTTACACGTAAAATCAGCATAGTTGAACTGTTCTCGTCAGCTGCAAAGTGACAAAAAGTAGAAATATATTGGCCGGATTAAAGACAATTGATTAAGAAAAACAACAACACTGTAATGGTCAGCTAACGTCTAGACAAAAAGAAAAAAAATAATGCATATAGATTGTCCAAATCAATTAATTTTGTTGCCCTCTTACTGAGCTGCATCTTCGGGATTTTAATTATGTGACTACTTGGCCGTTTTTATAGTAATTATTTGATCATACAAAGCATAAATTTCCCTACAGGATAAAAAAATAATAATTAAGCTTACTTAATATTGGAACAGAATATATGCAATGATGATTTAATATGCAACAACTTGATGATTGTGGAAACACAATAGTAACTTTATTGCATCCTTAAAGCCTGAAAAAATAGAGACAAAAACATTTAACATCCCATTTGACGGAACGAATGAATAACCACTTCAATAACCTACAGTTTCTAATTTGTTTTTTTAAATGCAGGTATAAACATAAAGACCTAATATATTTTGAATCATAACTGAAATCTTCAAAATTTTAGCATTTTAGTTAAATTTAGTCGGTTTCCGTCTTAAATGAAAGTGGCCACATTTGTGTTCATTCTTCATATCGGAATGTAAGTTGTATTTGATGATAACAAATAACATATATAAAGGTTGAGGATGAACACGGCCACTTCCGTTTTAGACAAAAACAATCTGAAAAATGATTTTTTTGGCATATTTGATAGATTTATCATTTTTGAGCTTGAATCGGAGCGTTTTTAATGACTAAATTAGTTAAAATCTTTCACATCAACTAATTGAATCAAATGAAATAGCACTTAAGTGTTTAAAAAGTAAATCTTTCGTCAGATGAATCTGAAATTGTAGGCCAAATTTGGCCCTTACCGGACCTACTCGTTTGATAAAATCAAATGGATCACAGGTAATGTCTTGGTTCTGAAAAAAAAGATGACGATGAAATTTAGAGAAAAATAAAAGATAAAGTTAAAAATTGTATACACGTATGAAAAGGAAGGAAGCTTTCATTCAAAGGTAAAACACTTATAGTAAAAACTATGATAATTTCTCTCTGTTCTTACGAGATCGTAATAGACCTTTTCAACATCTCTCGACACCGACTAATGACACCTACAGTTTACAGGTAAAATGGATGGGTCGTCTCAAAGACAAAAACCTTCATGATTATCAATACGTTACATATTGGATTGGCGCGCGACGGGTTATATACTGCTTGCCTAAATAAATATATGTATCTGTCATATAGTTTTTTATTTTGTATGTATTTACACGACATTTCATGTTGAATTGATTAAAACAAATACAGCAACCATTCTGCATCCTGGTCCGCTTCTCTTCAATTTTATGAGTATGCGAGTCGTTTACCAAATATTTGCCGCAGGTAAATAACGATTAATTTGTTGGTGTAAAAGCTTTGATAAAATTTTCCAAAATTTATTTAAAAAAAAGTAAATACTGGACTGTCCGTATGTCCGTATCACACTTGTGAACACGACCAAATTGGTATTATTCAACCGGTCTTCACCTTAGTTGATGTACAATTTCTGGATGGATAATTACATGTCTAAGGAAAAAATCCCATTTTTTCTTATCAACGGCGGACCTACGCTTCAAGATATTTTATTAGAGTTGATGTTTTCATAATGAATTTTGAAAAAAAAAATATTATTGACTTCTCGTTTTAATGTTACAACATATTTTTGTTTACATATATGCGTATGGAATTTATATTTCAAGTTGTTAGTTAACTCAATAGAGCTCGTTGACATTGTAAAATCAATATGGTCAGCGCTAAGCAGGGCTTGGAGACCAACGGCTGATGTCCCCAAAACAACATACCTTGTCCCTTCGTCATATTGTTCTTCCCCTGTTCCTGAAAATGACCTTTTGGTTTCTTACAAAAAGTTGATACACTGTCATTGCTGTATTTTGTTTTGTGTTTCTCTATATCCAATTTGCGGAACAAAGTTTTGTACCTTTTTCAGTTCTTTTTTTTCGTACTTTAAAGGAGTAGGTTCAGTAAAACCCCTTTTTGGCCCCGAAATATAGCAGTTTAACAAATTGTTAAAATGTAAACTTTTAGTTATTCATTGGACAGTCAAATGCTTCTGCTACATGAATATGGTCTGTTTTTGACAATGCAATGCACATATCTCGGGTACTAGCACCATTAAGTCATGCTAAATTACTGAAATCTTTACAATCCGAGCATTTTAGTTAAATTTTAGACGGTTTTCGTATAAAACGAAAGTGGCTGCATTCGTGTTCATCCTTAATATTAAAATGTAAGTTGTATTTAATGATAATACATCACATATATAAAGGTCGAGGATGAACACGGATGCGGCCACTTTCATTTTTGACAGAAACCATCTAAAAAGTGGCATTTTTTGGCATACTTGGTAGATTTTTCATATTTTAGCTTGCATCAGATCGTTTTTAATGACTAAATCAGTAAAAATCTTTCACATAAACTAAATAAATTGAAGTGTTTAAAAAGTGGTCAAAATCTTTCGTCAGAAGAACCTGAAATTTTAGGCCAAAATCGGTCCTTACCGGACCTACTCCTTTTATTTTATCTCATCTATTACCATACATAAGGGATGTTTTGGATCAAAATAAGGAGAAATGGTCTGCTGCATTTCCCGAAGGACTGTTTTTTCCTTAGAGACAAAGTTTATCCAAATCGTCATCTTTTAGTTACACCATTTACAACACCTCAAATTAATCGTAAGCCATAACATTTGATAAAAAAACCAGCAAATTTAATAGCGTGATTTGTGAATACAGAATTCAAGTGGAACTCCCAATTGGTGAATTTAAAATATTCAAAGTATTGAGTACAATATGGAGGCACCCAATGCCAAAACTAACAGACACTTTGGAAACATGTGCCGCCTTTGTCAACAGACAAACTACATTTTTTAATTGAATTTCAACCACAATTATGCATGCTTTGTTCTTTCATTTTCCAAATTCCACCAGGACAGCTAGAAGCTCAACGTCTCAAAAGATAAACTATGAAAAAGCCATGTTTTTTGTACTCTGTAGGAAAGCTGTATCATTGTCAATGAAAGTAATAAAATCAATAATGATCTCATTTTTATTTTTGAGACGACCCTTCAAATTTTACCTGTAGTAGTCGTTCTCAACTGTAGGTGTCGAGAGATGTTGAAAAGGTCTTATATAAAGAATTCCGGATAAAAACACTAAAGAGCTAAATACTATGATTTGGAACTTTATATGGGACAGAAAAGCGTATCAGGTAGATAGAAATGTCTGCTGTGAAAATGAAACAAAGGGGGATGGGAATGGTAAGTATAGATACGTTTATAAAAGAAAAAAACAAACAAAACTTGTATACCGATTATTTCAGGAGCCATTGGAAAGCTGAAATGCGATTGGTAATTATTGGCCTCGGAAATTTGATGAAAATTATAATGAAGCCTTTTTTGTATATAAATGTTCAAGTTTAAATGGTTTAGATATGAACCAACTACCACAAGTTTATTAGAAAATAATAGATACGTGGTCAGGATGCGTTCCAAATCTTGGTACACCTTCAAATAAAAGTGATATTTTAAATACGAGGATATTCTTCTATTCGTTTCAAAAATAAACCATTGTTTTTTAAAAAAAAGCGATATCAAAACTATCCAAAATTTAGAAACTACAGATTTTTTTTAGCAGTAATGAAATTTAAAGGGGACTTATTGATAGGAGAAATTGTATTTCCGGATTTTCAAAAATTAAACCGGCAATTCCTAAAGATTTCGTGCGAATTTGAAATCTTGCGGAAACCAGAATTTGCATCATCAAAATAAATGAAATATATCAAATGATCTTGAGACCCGTAACTTAAACAACCAATCAATAATACAAACAAAGTTAAAACTCAAATATATTCGTACAGTTTTAAATAAAGATGTATCTCAAATTGGCAAATTAAGTGGGAGAAAATATTTTGATCAAATATACCTTGGGAAAATATATGGTCGGGATAAGAACATTTGAAAATTGAAAAAAAAAGGAAAAAGAAATTCAATGGAGATCCATGCACAATATTTTATATACTGAATTAAGATATCTACAAAAAAAAAAAGAAAATAAAGAGAAAAAAAAATATGATATCAAATGGATAATGCCACGTTTGCCAAAATGACAGTGGTATAGAAACCCTGGCTGTAACCCTTGTTTTTCAGTTGTAGTACATCATAGGTAATTTAAAAAAAATCTTAAAGAAATAATTATTAAATCTGAAAACAAAACTTCTTCAAAAAATAATTTAAAACTTGTTCTTTTGAAAGGCGTTGACATCATTGATAAGACAAAACTGGAGTTGGTTATAATGAAAATTTAGACAGTAAATAATGTATGTATAAGCACCCTTGAATATAAGCTTGAGTCAAAGTGCATTTTATGGTTTATCGTATTAGTATATCGATTTTATCAATGTATACAAACATAAAAAAAAAAACCGATCAAAAAAGTATTAGCCTATCATGTTTATTGTAGTAATTGCACATCTATTGTGTCAGTATCTTATTATTTTTTTATTACTTTGAAATTACAGTATAGAACTGTTAGATGCTTCTAATATTATATGGATACATTTTTACAGTAATTGTAAATAAAAGGTAAAAAGTGGACTACATTTCCATTTCTTTCTTTTTCCCCTGGATAGATGGTTCATTTTGTAAACAGGGACCCTTAGCCTGTTCCTTGACAACTGAGGTAATTGTATACAGTAAATGTTTAGGAATAAAACGTTTATATGTCTTAAAAAACTACTACGAATAGGTCAAACATATAGAAAATGTGGCTTTCGAAGAGCTTTTATAATTAACCCTGCACGTATAAAAGCAACACAATTATCACATGGTTGACAAGATAAAATGGATCGTATGCTCTCTGAATGCATTCGTCACAACGCCGATTCAGAAGTGTAGCAGAATCACCCGAGTATTGAGGATTGCTCTGGATTTGTCAACCAATTAATTGAAATTAGTAGTAGTTTGTTTTTTTAAGACATATAACCGTTTTATTCTTAAATATTTCCGATATACAATTGGTGTCTTCTCATTTATCCAACTTTTAAAAATAAGGTATTCTCATTTAGCCAACCTTTTATTTTTGTTAATTATTGGGTTGTTTGTTTAGTAATAATATGGTGTCTTTCTAAAATTTGACAGTAAATTTGTTCCTGTATGTTTTTAAATTATTTAAAAAACATATATAAAATAGGCCATAGTAAACTTGTTACATTTTATTGTTAAATAAAATTTGGTATATTTCAAATGATATATAAATGTTTCACAAATTTATACTATAGAAACCCACAAATCAGTAGTAATTGTTCATTTGAGGTTTTGCGTTAATTTGCATTTATACTAGTACATGTACCATGTATAATTGGTATTGCATTTTTACTTCCCAATCTGGAGAGCCCTTGGTATTATCATATTATTTTAATATCCATTAGTACTTAGTCACATCATCGGACCTACATTTTGCCATCAAGTTCAAGCTCAATTGACAAATCTCTTCAGGAATAAAAGTGCAACTGATAATTTTCTATCCATTTCATATTTTAAATAACGGTTAAAAAACTTAAAAATACACCAAAATGATTAACAATTCATTAACTAAATGTCAGTTGCACATTTTAACATGCTATATGCTAAATAATACTACAGAAAATGTAATCCGGGTATTATTTTCAGTCTTATTTTTCACCTGTCATTCAACCCAAATTCTAATTAAAAAAACCTTTGTTCTTGCATACCTTTGATCTCATCTATCCAACTTTTTTTTTACCTTTACTATCTACAATTTTCAAAAGTTGGATAAATGAGAATGAACCATACAATTACCTGAGTCGTATGTATTGATTTTTTAAATGTCTGTGTTGATTATGACTGAATATGAAAATACAAAAATGTGGTATATGATTGCCAATGAGACAACTCTCTTCAAGAGAACAAATGACATAGCAGTAAGCCACTATATATAATACCGGAGGCCTTCAACAATGAGCAGAACCTGAAGCCTTTCTCGGTCTTCAAAGCATGTACCCGTAGTTGGTAGTAAAGAGTGTTTCAGCTAATGATAAAATCTATTAAAAAGCTTACCTGAGTTTCAAATCAACGTTACAATCTGCAGGCCAAGATCATTGAATATCATAAAGCGAGATTTGGCTGAAATATATACCAATGCTCAAGGAACCTGTAAAATTCCCATTTGGAGTTTTAAGATAAGGAAATACTTTAGATTATAAAATGTAATTGTATACATTATTTGTTAGCATAAGTTGTTTCCAATTAAAATTATAGGACTGTTTTAGTAGAAGATATTTGAGCAATAATGTGCTACTGTTGGGAACACTGTAAATAAAGTACATACTTGATTACATTAAACAATATGACGCATGAAAAAGAATTCCGGTTTTTAAGAGCTAACTTACGGCTTATAACCTTTTAGATCATGAACTTCCTTAGTGGATGGACAAGTACTTATTTATGTAATTATTTCAATAACATACTATTTCTTTGTTTTCAACGGTAAGTTATTGATACACGTATCAAAACTCCATAACGTATTTATATCGACAGCTGTATATCTTCATCAACATCACCAAATCGTCCAAATAAAACAAGCAGACAAATATTAAATATAAAAAAAACCAAATAATACCATACTGTAAAATGTGTATGCATCTGAAGCGGTTATGTTTTTTTACTTTCATCTGAAACTTTGGTTGTATCATATTAAAAAATAAAAATGAGCTGATTAGTAATTCAAGTTTTGTTGAAATTGGTATCATCAAGGATATTTCGTAGAAAGTTTTGCCTTGATAAGAGCATTGGTCTGAGGCTTTCAAAATTTTGTTTAAGCTAATTTTACACATGTATATTGTATATATGTTAGCGGCAATAAGTGAAATTAGCTTAAATCCTAGGCAATAAGCTAACGCATAGGTAGTAAGTCTATTGCCTAAATGATGTTAGGCATTAGTCTTAAATCATAGGATTTAAGCTAAAATCCTGAAAAACTTGTGCAGGAATTAAGCATAATGCCTAAAATGTAAATGGGAGTAAATAAAGGACATTTATTCATTTAAATTAAAATACTTTTGTTACATAATAACATTATAATAACTGTGGCCTGTTTATCGAAAGTGTCTTAAGATAAGTCCTATGAGATATTCTTAGGACAACAAATATGATATAGTTAGGATCGACTTACGACATTTCTCAGCATGCTGCACATGGAAGCTATCTGAGGATTGCATTAGCTGGGATGTACTAAGCAGCGTTGGCGTAAAAGAAAATAGCAAATGGAAAAAATGAAATATTGTAACAAATTCAACCAAAAACTTTAATTCATAAACTGATTAATTATTAGAAAATAATCACTAGTTTTAAATGAATGGTTATAAATAATTTTTATATTATAATTGTAGATCTAAACCCTTTGAAAGTAAAAAAATATAACTAGATTTTATATAATTGAATTGAACAAACTAATTGTAAATAGTTACAATCAAATATGTAATCGGTAAAATCATTTTATGTTTTGAGAGACCTGAATTTGAAGCGTCACGGTTTCATACTTAAAATTTAATAGGGAAATCTCGTGCATCTTTCAAGTTCATATAAAGAAAGCTCAATTATGAACATAATCATTAATAGCATAGATACAACAAGGACAACTGAATACTTCATTTATCGAATTTCACCGATTTTAACGATGCAAACGTACAGGGCCCCGTGTCATCCTAAATATAAAAAAAGAAGATGTGGCATGATTGCCAATATGACAAATCTCCATAAGTGACCAGAAATAAATTAACAAATAAAAGATGTAATTTATATTAAAATGCATCAAATAATAATTCAGAAATATAAAAACTTGATAGAAATTTGTGTTAAAAAATCATTTTGTTATCACTAATTGTCTAACTATTAACATGATTAACAAAGACAATTTACTTATCCAATAACAAAAATACAAAATGGTGTGATAAAAAAATAATATCTTAATTTGGTCTACTTTTGACAAGTTGAAACCAGCTCGCCTAATGAAGTGTACAGATTTTAAAATAAATATGATTATAATTATTCTATAGAATCTCCCCCCTTTTACAATTGGCAACAAGTACTTTTTTTAAGTTTTTTTTTATACTTATTAATACCACACAAACATGACAAAAGTATGAGTTTATTCAGTTTTTTAGAAGGGCTAAATAAACTTACTAAATTTGAAGATCTGTCATGTATAGTTTATAAATGTAGAATTGGAAATATAATTAAAAAACGACTCTTTATACATCGAGAATAAATCACCCAATATGCATAAAATCCAGAGTTTACTTATTGCCTAAAATTATGTTCGGCAATAGGAGGAATAATCATCATCAGATTTCAGGCAATAAGCTATTACCTCTACAACTTTTTCTGTCTTAAATTTTCTTTCTTTACCTTCATTATTATACTAATTTTGATTCCAACATTATGAGATAAGACACTTTTTTTCTTGTGATCAGAGATTATTTACCATGTGCTTTTATGGATTTTAGTTTTTTGGCTGGATTATTTCGACTTGATCTAGATCATAAGCATTAGGAGAGTGAAGATATTATAAAGAATGTCAGTAACTACGAGTATTCTCAGATCTGTACTTAGTGTCTTTTTATTGTTCGGATGTACACGTACACGGCCTCGTCCACTTGTATTTGTAGTATATAAGTTTGTTCTTATATTGTACTGTTACACCAATGTCCCAGGTTAAGGGGAATCCCGCTGACATGTTTAACCCGCCATAATCTGTATGTATGTTCTTGTCCTAAGTCAGGAGTGGTTGTTCTGACATCAGACTCGGACTTCTCTTGAACTGAATTTTTATGTATTGTTAGGCGTTTATTTTTCTACATTGGTTAGAGGTATAGGGGGAGGGTTGAGATCTCACAAACATGTTTAACCCCGCCGCATTTTTGCGCCTGTCCCAAGTCAGGAGACTCTGGCCTTTGTTAGTCTTGTATTATTTTTATATTAGTTTCTTGTGTACAATTTGGAAATTAGTTTGGCGTTTATTATCACTGAACTAGTGTATATTTGTTAATGGGCCAGCTGAAGGACGCCTCCGGGTGCGGGAATTTCTCGCTACATTGAAGACCTGTTGGTGACCTTCTGCTGTTGTTTCTTATTTGGTCGGGTTGTTGTCTCTTTGACACATTCCCCATTTCCATTCTCAATTTTATTGTCGTTTGTTAACGTGTTGCATATTTGTTTTTCGTTCATTTTTTTTATTTTCCGTGGTGGACAAAATATGGTAATACAGAAAGATATTTTGCTTATTAAACCAAAAACTATAAAACTGGTATTTGTGGCTACTCTGGTGCGCACTCGCCCTTTCGAATTAGGCCGTTAGTTTTCATGTTTAAATTGTTTTACATTGTCATTTCTGGGCCTTTAATGGCTGACTATTCGGTATGGGCTTTGCTCGTTGTTGAAGGCCGTACATGTACCTATAGTTGTTAATATCTGTGTCATTTGGTCGCTTGTGGAGAGTTGTCTCATTGGCAAGTATACCACATCTTCTTTTTTATATTGTATAACATGGTAATGAACAAAAAAAGTAAAATTACAAAAAAACTGAACTCAGAGGAAAATCAATTCGGAAAGTCCATTATCACATGGCAAAATCAAATAACTAAACGCATCAAAAACGAATGGACAAGAACTGTCATATTCCTGACTTGGTACAGGCATTTTCAAATGTAGAAAATGGTGGATTAAACCTGGATTAAAGACATTTACTTTAAGTTTACACATTTTTAACATCTTATTACTCTGTGTAACCAGAGACACATAATAATACATTATAAGTCTCAGATGTAACATTACCATGACTTTGTATAAAAACTTATCCAAAGTTAATTACAATGTTGTCATTACTATGATGAAAAGATAAACGAGGACTAGAAATTAAATCTAAACAAGTTTGAGCTTTCTAAAAAGCTAAGGACTGCTTTGCTTTATCCTAATTCAAGGTAATAAGTGTGCTCGAGATTGTTCATTAAGTATTGGAAATGTAGTATTTTTAGATATTGATTGATATACATTAGATTTACTTTAAGAGTGTGCGTTAAACACTCATGCTTTTAGAGTAATTGTTTACTTTACTTGTTGAAGAGTAACAAAATTACAAAAAGGCACTACTCTGGAGTTGTGCTTCCCTGGAGGTGTGCCTAGAAGTTATAAAATACATTGTTTAGCAAAATAAATGGTGCATATTGCTGATTAAAAAAGCAAATACACATGTATTAAGACTTGATATTTCAATATTGAATTTTAGTGTGCTATATATATATGTAAAATGAAACGAACATGAAATATTGACAGTTGATCGGAACTGTAATACACATAATTAATTTTCCGGCATTTCCTGAGTGCACAATTCTTAATCTACGTATATCACCTTTATATCAACAGGAAATCTGTTTAGTCGTCCCATTTTGTTGTAGGGGTGTTTAGATAAGGTGTCGAGTTAATGTATATTATTTTGCGTTGTCTGCGAGAAACAAATCATTTTTTCTGATCTCAGTAACTTAATTCAAAACCAATATATATATTTAACATATACATATTTTTTTTTAATTAACTACACTGTTTTTGGACTTAATATGATGAAAACTGCCTATGCACTATAAGGTGTTAAAATAACCCCAGTTCAGAATAACTCGGCCGATATAGATTTTTTTTCTGTATTGGCAGAGTTCTGATCCGGCCAATACAGGATTTTGGAACGTTTATAGTTTTAAGATCGAAAGTCACGATAAACACAAACTGAGAGTAAACAGTAACTGTCGTTTGGAAGACGCAGTTTTCATATTCTTACCATACACATGCGGAAACTTCCAATTTGGGATATATTTCAGGCTTAGGACAGTCACATTCATTTAGATAGCATTTTGACAGCAGACGATGGAATTCTTTCAGGTTTGAGGAACAAGTATTCTATTATCACAAGTTCATGTTTTGACGACCTCTTGAATTCACGAATTAATTAAGGAAAAATACACTCTAAATGAAAGGAACTGTATTCGTTGGCAACGAAAAGCGGGGTCATTAATTGTGGTCTTGAGACTATTAGGGGCCTAAAACTTGACCAATTCAGAAAAAAATTGGCATGATTAGTATTAGCTTAGTATAATATAAACAGTTTACAAAGTGTCAAAGCTATATGATACCAAATAAAAAAAATGTAGCATTTGTTATATCTGAACCTTGGGTGCTGAATTGTGGCGTTGAATTATAACAATTTCAATAATAAATTTTGAGCTTCTAAAAACCAAAAGATACCAAAACTAACACTTTTTAATGTCTCCATGTATAATTTAACATCTATTTAAAGCAACAGAAAGCATACTTCATGTATCAGACTTATGAAAAATGATCAGAAAATGATTTTATATGAGCCTGTGCCAAAAAATAGAGGTCTTCAAATAAAGTGAGGCCTTACATCAAATGTAATATTTTTCACTTACCACAATTTTCTGAAGTTTTTAAGTAATCAAAAAAGCTTTAACATGTTATAAATGTACTTTAATGGAAATAAAAGTTTCAAATAGCATAAGACATGTGGATAAAATGGTCTTTAGCAATGTCATGCTCAAAACAAGAATGTGTCCTCAGTACACGAATGCCCCACTTGCACTATAATTTCCTATGTTCAGTGGACCGTGAAATTGGGGTAAAATCTCTAATTTGGCATTAAAATTAAAAGATAATATCATAGGGAACATGTGTACCAAGTTTGAAGTCGATTGGACTTCAACTTCATCAAAAAATACCTTGACCAAAAACTTTAACCTGAAGCGGGACAGACGGACGGACGAACAGATGAACGGACGAACGGACGCACAGACCAGAAAACATAATGCCCCTCTACTATCGTAGGTGGGGCATAAAAACAGGTTGTCAATTTAGGCCGTTCCCCACATTTGCATATTAAAAAGCATATGAATGATATGGGAGATGGAGATATGCTTCTTTTTGCTTAAATCTGTGCTTATATATGATAAAACATGGAGCCTGGATGTAACAAGACTGTCACTTTTAACTATATATGTAGACAGTATGGTCAGATGCAAAGTTAATCAACTTTACTGTTTAAAACCTGATTGAAATTTCAGCCTCAAAAGGCCAATATTTTAATCACTAGCTATCCAACATAAGAAAGTAAAGGTAGTCTGTGAAACAGAAATGGTATAGATTCAGTGCAATCTGTTTAGGAATACAACTTTGAGGTGCACAGAACTTCACATTTCAACTGCTACGTATACTAACCGTTAGACTTAGACTATAAAAACAGCACATTTTGCACTCTTTTTATGTTTTTATCTACTTTTTTGGTGTTCAGAGTTCACAAATAAGTTAAACAACTAAAATAAATACCACAAACACAAATAGATAACAGAAAAAAAAAACTGTCAGAGAGAAATTAAGCATGCGGTTTTTTGAAAAAATATTGAAAAAGTGAAAAAGCTACATTTTGGGCATTTAACCTGAAAAGTGACTTTTTCACAAAATTTCTATCAAATGAAAGTGAAAACTATTTCTTCTCATATAGTTTGACAAATTAATACCAATTGATCATTCAGAGAAGATGCCAAAGTAAAAATTCTAAATTTTCTGAAATGCATTTCTTAGGCTACAGACCACAATTAATTTCTCTATCAGTTCTTTTTGTATTCTTGACGACCTCATAATTTCACGAATAACTGTTTACTTTCGCTTCTCATGGTTTGTTAACTGTCATTTAATTTTAATTTCGAACCAAGCATATGCATTCTGTGATTGTGCTAATCTGTGTTCTTTTGTAATTTGCCTTATGGATAGTTGTATCATTTTCAACTCCCACGGTTTTTAAAAAAATTATATTTCAATTGATGTCTTCATAACACATACAATGGCAGTACCTTTCCAATTACTATTGATGTATTGCGTCTAAATTTAAGTTGTCACACTTTATAGTGACTGAAAAGAGTAGAAACATTCACCAAATGAGAACATTCTGAAGACACCTGGAAACAACACCAGATCATTTGATACTGCGTTTTATAAACAGAAACTGAGATTTCGATACATGAAGTTCCACTTCAAGGTAAAAATGAGTATCTCTTGTGATATTAAATAAAATAAAAACATTTGTAACACCAGTCTATGGAAGAAGCGATTCGATAAAACCTCTTCTTATATCAACGAGCGATATTGTCTTATACCAACGAGTTGCATTGTGGGAAGCTTCAGACGAATGTTAGCATTTGTACGAAGAAAGGCAGATTTCTCGGTATAAAGTAATGACTCTTTTCTTCAAACAGGGTGACATTTAACACGAGATACGTCTGGTGTATAATATTCATGAGTTATTTTATGTAATAACAAGCAAGGTGTATTTAAACGAGAAAATTGAATTATTGAATAAATGAAACATAAATGCACGATTCATCATTTGTAGATGTACACATTCTATAAATATTATGTAGCAAATTCAGTGGAATGCAATGGAGATGAATTCATTTGTTTGCTACGCCAAAATCACCTATAAGTCAACGATACTGCTATATTTTAAAATATCAATGCGATATTTTTCTTATATCAAAGCGATGATTTTTTAATATCAAAAATTTATGAATGCGATACTTTTCTAATATAACTGCTAGAGTTTTCTGATGTAGAATTAATGGGATGACACGTCACAATGCATGTCAAAAAAACTGCAAACATAATTCTCAAACTTAGATCATGACCGGTTCAATGTTTTAGGATCAACATCACTAATATTTCGTAACTGTAACACAATTAACGCTTACATGAACTTTCATTCCGAAAATGTTGCTTGACCCTATTGATAGTTGAAAGTGTTAACAACCTGTTCAGTCTATTGTTTTTAATCACATGGTTTAACCGACTAACTTACATGTTTAACCCCGCCACAGTATTTATGTATGTGCCTGTCCCAAGTCAGGAGCCTGCAATTCTGTGGTTGTCGTTTGTTTATGTGTTACATATTTGTTTTCGTTCATTTTTCTTTTATATGAATGAGGTCGTTATTTTCTCGTTTGAATTGTTTTACGTTGTCTTATCGGGGCCTTTTATAGCTGACTATGCGGTATGGGCTTTGCTCATTGTTGAAGGCTGTACGGCGACCTATAGTTGTTAATGTCTGCGTTATTTTGGTCTCTTATAGACCGTTGTTTCATTGACAATCTTACCACATCTTCTTTTTTATAATTCTAATTGAAGTGATGATGATGCAATGGCGGAATTTAAAAGCGGTTGCAAATACGTCTACCGACCTATTAGATTCTAATTTGCTGGTCACGCTGCTATAATCTACCTACCTTGGTAATATCGAAATAGACAAAAAATATCATTAATTAAAAGAAACATTCATTCAAACAATCCAGTCCAATACAGCTCCAAATTACAATGAATATTCAAATGGTAAAATCAATAATCCAAACAAATCAAAATGCACAAATGCTGATGTCCAATTCTTTGAAGATACCAACTGAGTAGCCTCAGACTATAAATTGGACAACTTAAGATACAATGAAAATCAAAAATCTTGTCAAACAGAAAATGTATTTTTTATTAACATAGAAAAAGATATTGAGAAGGAAGACAGTTCTTTTAGGATATCAAAGACTTTTCCGCGTTGGTAAATCGATATCTCTATGAACATAATCAGCTCGCCGCCTGGACGCTTTTTTATATCGCGACGACCGTGAATGCATTCCGATGTATTGTTACCACAGAGATTTGACTTGCGTTTTTGTCTAGTAAGCAATCGTATAAATACGCGAAAATTTCTAAGTGCAAAATAACAATCCGTATCGCTTGTTATAAATTCATTTCTTCAATGAATACTAAATAGAATGTTTAGAAAACAAATGAATGTGTAAATGTCTATTGACGTTAGAAATGTGTATATGTTAGCGGCAATAAGTAAAATTAGGCATTAAGTTAAATCCTAGGCAATAAGCTTATTGCCTGAAATCTGATGATGATTTAGGCAATTAGTAAACTCTGGATTTTATGCATATTGAGTGATTTATTCTCGATGTATATTGAGTCGTTTTTTAATTATATTTCTAATTCTACATTTATAAACTATACATTCATTTGACAGATCTTCAAATTTAGTAAGTTTATTTAGTAATTCTAAAAAACAGAATAAACTCATACTTTTTTCATGTTTGTGTGGTATTTATAAGTATCAAAAAGACTTAAAAAAAGTAATTGTAGCCAATTGTAAAAGGGGGGAGATTATATAGGATAGTTATAATCATATTTATTTGAAAATCTGTACACTTCATTAGTCGAGCTGGTTTGAACTTGTCAAAAGTAGACCAAATTAAGATATTATTTTTTTTATCACACCAATTCTATTTTTGTTATTGGATAAGTAAATTGTCTTTGTTAATAGTTAGACAATTTGTGATAACAAAATGATTTTTTAACACAAATTTCTATCAAGTTTTTATATATCTGAATTATTATTTGATGCATTTTAATATAAATAACATATTTTATTTGTTAATTTATTTCTGGTCACTTGTGGAGATTTGTCATATTGGCAATCATGCCACGTCTTCTTTTTTTAAATTTAGGATGACACTGGGCCCTGTACTTTTGCATCGTTGAAATCGGTGAAATTCGATAGTTAATGTATTCAGTATTCTTTGTTGTATTTATTGGGTTCATAATTGAGCTTTCTTTATATGAAAGAGGGACGAAAGATACCAAAAGGACAGTCAAACTCATCAATCTCAAACAATCTGAGACGAGATGCACGAAATTTCCCTATCAAATTTTAAGTATGAAACCGTGACGCTTCGAATTTAGGTCCCTCATAATATAAAATGATTTTACCGATTATATATTTAATTTTTACTATTTACAATTATTTTGTTCAATTCAAATATAAAATCTAGCTATATTTTTTTAATTATATTTTTTTCAAAGGGTTTAGATCTACAATTATAATATAAAAAATTATTTATAACCTTTTATTTAAAACTAGTGATTATTTTCTAATAATTAATCGGTTTATGAATTAAAGTTTTTGGTTGAATTTGATACAATATTTCATTTTTTCATTTGCTATTTTCTTTTTCGCCAATACTCAGTACATCCCAGCTAATGAAATCCTCAGATAGCTTCCATGTGCAGCATGCTGAGAAATGTCGCAAGTCGATCCTAACTATATCATATTTGTTGTCCTAAGAATATCTTATAGGACTATTCTTAGGACACTTTCGATAAACAGGCCACAGTTATTATAATGTTATTATGTAACAAAAGTATTTTGATATAAATGAATAAATGTCTTTTACTTACTCCCATTTACATTTTAGGCATAAAGTTTAATGCCTGCACACATCTTTCAGGATTTAAGTTTAAATCCTAGGATTTAAGACTAATGCCTAACATCGTTTAGGCAATAGACTTACTGTCTAGGCGTTAGCTTATTGCCTAGGCGTTAGCTTATTGCCTAGGAATTAAGCGTAATGCCTAATTTCACTTATTGCCGCTAACATATATACAATATACATGTGTAAGCAGGGATGGGGTAATCGTAATCTGTAATCGTAATCGATTGTAATTGATTACATATTTTCAAGTAATCGACAGTAATCTGTAATCGAAGACATTTTCGATTACATGTAATCGTAATTTAATCGATTACAGCAAAAAATTTGATGTAATCATCGATTAATTTTCGATTACATTTCGATTACTTTAGTAAAATAGTTTGATGAAAAATAACCTATATCAGAGGAAAATATGTATGTTATCACTTTGTAGTACAGATGAAAAAATATGCATCAACAATACTTGAGAGTTAAGCAACTGCCTTATTTCTATCTATTGTCTCAAGCTGAGCAACCAGATCCCCTACCTATATTTACTTTATATCTAGCTTTTGAAACAAATGAATGTATGTGCTTGTCAATAATTTAAGAGCTTTAATATTTAAATAAGAAAATAGATTTGAAATAATAAAATAGTTCTTAAATAAGAAATGTGTCTATCTTTC
This sequence comes from Mytilus trossulus, assembly GCF_036588685.1. Taxonomy (NCBI): domain Eukaryota; kingdom Metazoa; phylum Mollusca; class Bivalvia; order Mytilida; family Mytilidae; genus Mytilus; species Mytilus trossulus. The sequence continues at coordinate 39,486,316 of NC_086384.1, read as the reverse complement.
ATTAAGTTCTGTACTACATTTTTTTAAAGTGGTAATTAGTTTATTTGTATTAAACTTCCTGAAAAGATCATTATCAATCAGAGTTAAAATTAAACCTTAGTATAGATAAACAGTTGATTTCTTAAATGTTATGATAAACATGTATATATAAATTAAATTAAAAAAGAACACAAAATCCTTTTAACAATGTAACAACGGCAATGCATAGCAATTCTTGTTAGAAATAGATACATATATCCCTTTGACATTATAAATATATTTTGTATATAATTTGATTGAAGAAGTTAACAAATCTTAACAGCATTCTTGCCTTTACTAATGAGATGATCAAAGTCTTCTAATCAACAACAAACATACTTTGTTTTTATTTGAATTATCTTATGTCTAATTAAGAAGGAAATTTACAATATTTAGCCCCAGGTTATAAATTGTACTCCAGTGGCAGTTAAATAATCTGTAATTAGGGTGGTTATCCAAATAAAAGGTTTAAATCATGCATGTCATTATAAAAATAAATTTTGAATTTAAAAATTAGCTGAACAAATTAATTAATCTACTTTTTTTTATATTTCCTTAAAACATTATAATTAACTATGCTAAAAAAATATTTTTGAAAGAGTAAATAAAAACAAAAAAGCCAACGGAAGTCAGTTAGAAAGCTAAATTTTTGAAAAACAATTAGTTATGATTGCAATGCAATGACAATTTCTTTCATTTATGTTGAAAGTAAAAATTTCAAGATTTTTAATAAATATTTCTAATCTTCTTCAAGAGATTTGATCTTAAAAAACAGAAATTAACTTATAATTTAGAAACAATGCTTTGAATGATGCATTTTGTTGAGATCTTAATTTCCACTATACAAATGTTGAGCAATACAATTGTGTTTGACTTATGTTATTTTTTGTTGAAATGTTGAAGTATGTAATTGACAGTAATCGAAAAGTAATGTAATTACTATTGATAAAGTAATCGATTGTAATCGATTACATATTAAAATTTGAGTAATCGATTATTAATCGATTGCACAAAAATCCTTCGATTATTAATCGATTACATTTGACAGTAATCGTGCCCATTCCTGTGTGTAAGATTAGCTTAAACAAAATTTTGAAAGCCTCAGACCAATGTTCTTATTTATGCAAAACTTTCTACGAAATAACCTTGATGATACCAATTTCAATAACACTTGAATACTAATCAGCTCATTTTCAATATGACACAACCAACGTAGCTGATGAAAGTAAATAAAAAAAACGCTTCGGACGCAAACACATTTTACAGTATATGGTATTATCATTTTTTTTTTATATTAAATAATTTTTTGTTTGTTTTATTTGGACGATTTGGTGTTGTTGAGGAATATAGCTGTCAGTATAATAACGTTATAGAGTTTTGATACGTGTATCAATAACTTACCGTTGAAAACAAAGAAATAGTATGTTTTTGAAATAATTACATCAATAAGTACTTGTCCGTCCACTAAGGAAGTTAATGATCAAAAAGGTTATAAGTCGTAAGTTTGCTCTTAAAAACCGGAATTCTTTTTAAATGCGTCATATTGTTTAATGTTTTACAAGTATGTACTTTATTTACATTGTTCCCACTAGTAGCACATTATTGCTCAAATATCTTCTACTAAAACAGTCCTTTTGTTTTAATTGGAAACGACTCATTGCTAACAAATAATGTATACAATTACATTTTATAATCTAAAGTGTTTCCTTATCTTAAAACTCTAAATGGGAATTCCACAGGTTCCTTGAGCAATGGTATATATTTCAGCCAAATCTCGCATTATGATATTCAATGATCTTGACATACAGATTGTAACATTGATTTGACACTCAGGTAAGCTTTTTAATTGCTTTTATCATTAGCTGAAACACTCTCTACTTTACCAACGGGTTAATGCTTTTGAAACAAAGAAAGGCTTCAGTTTCTGCTCATTGTTGAAGGCCTACGGTAACCTATACAGTGGCTTACTGCTATGTCATTTGTTCTCTTGAAGAGAGCTGTCTCATTGGCAATCTTATACCACATTTTTGAATTTTCATATTCAGTTATAATGAACACGGACATTTAAAGAATCAATAAATTCGACTAAGGTAATTGTATACAGGAAATATATAGGAATAAAAAGTTTATATGTCTTAAAAACCAAACTACTACTAATTTTAATTAATTTGTTGACAAATCCAGAGAAATCGGCAATCCTCGGGTGAATCCGCTACACTTCTGAATCGGCAGAGTTGTAACGAATGCATTCAGAGAGCATACGACCCGTTTTATATTCATTGTCAACTTTGTGATAATTGTGTTGCTTATATACGTGCAGGGTTAATTACAAAAGCTCTTCGAAAGCCTCATTTTCTATATGTTTGACATATTCGTAGTAGTTTCTTTAGACAACGTTTTATTCCTTAATATTTCCTGTATACAATTACCTTAGTTGTCCAGGAACAGGCTAAGGGTCCCTGTTTACAAAATGAACCATATATCCAGGGGTAATAGAAAGCAATGCAAATGCAGTCTACTTTTTTACCTTGTATTTACAATTAGTGTAAAAAATGTATCCATATTATGTTAGAAGCATCTAACAGTTCTATACTGTAATTTCAAAATAGTAAGTAAATAATAAGATACACAAAAGATGTGCAATTACTACAATAAACATGATATGCTAATACTTTTTTTTTTTATCGTTTTTTTTTATGTTTGTATAAATTGATGAAATCGATATTCTTATACGATAAACCATAAAAATGTACTTTTACTCAAGCTGATACATACGTTATTCACTGTCTAAATTTTCATTAAAACCGACTTCAATTTTGTCATATCAATGGTGTCAACGCCTTTCAAAAGAAGAACAAATTTTAGATTATTTTTCAAGTTTTGTTTCCAGATTTAATAAATATCTTGCGATTGTCAAATTTTATTGAATTTCTAATTTACCATATAGGTGTCCATTTGATTTGAAATATACGATTATTATGATTAAACAAATATCATATTTTAATTCTCACGCGTTTGTCCTTTTCAACAATAGGATTATTTATTCCTATGTTTGATTTGATAAGTATTTCTTGGAGATTTTTTTTGAATTAACTGTGATGTACTACAACTGAAAACAAGAGTGGCAGGGTTTCTATACCACTGTCAGTTCAAATGGCAAATGTGGCATTTTCCATTTGATATCATCTTTTTTTTTTTTAAATTTTTTATGATCTTTCTTAGGTATATAAATATTGTACATGGATCTCCAATGAAATTCTTTTTACTTTATTTTCAATTTTCAAATGTTCTAATCCCGACCATATATTTTTTCAAGGTATATCTGTTCCAAATATTTCCTCTCACTTAATTTGACAATATTTTGGAGATACATCTTTATTTAAAACTGTACGATTATATTTGAGTTTTAACTTTGATTGTTTGATTGTTTGGTTGGTTTAGTGACGGTGCTCAATGTCATTTGATATCTTTAATGTATTTTCACAATGCAAATTCTGGTTTCCGCAAGATTTCAAAATAAGCACGAAATCTTTAAAGGAATTGCCAGTTTAATTTTTGAAAATTCCGACGTACAATTTCTCCTATCAATCAGACTTCTATAAATTTCATTACAGATAATTAAATCTGTATTTTCAAAATGTACTGAAAAGTAGTGATATCGCTTTTTAAAAAAGAAGAGTAGAACAATGGTTTATTTTTGAAACGAATAGAAGAGTTTCGAAATATCCTCGTATTTAAAATATCACTTTTATTTGGAGGTGTATCAACATTTGGAACGGATCCTGACCACGTATTTATCATTTTCTAATAAACCTGTGGTAGTTGGTTCATATCTAAACCATTTTATAGTTCGTCCTTATGTTGAACTGTTATACCACTGTCCCAGGTTAGGGGGAGGGTTTGGATCCGCTAACATGTATATCCCCGCTACACTATTTATGTACATGTATGTGTTTGTCCAAAGTCAGGAGTCTGTAATTACGTGGTTGTCGTTTGTTTATGTGTTACATATTTGTTTTTTTCTTAATTTTTTTTACATAAATAAGGCCGTTAGTTTCCTCGTTTAAATTTGGTTACATTCTCATTTCTATGTGGTCTGGGCTTTGCTCATAGTTGAAGGCCGTACGGTGACCTATAGTTTTTTATGTCTGTGTCATTTTGGTCTTTTGTGGATAGGTGTCTCATTGACAATCATACCACATCTTCTTTTTTACATTCATACTTGATCATTTAAATACCAAAACGGCTTCATTATATATTTTTCATTGAATTTATGAAACCAATACTTACCGATTGTATTTCAGCTTTCCAATGGCTCCTGAAATAATCGATATACAAGTTTTGTTTGTTTACCTTTTATAAAAGTATCTTTACCTACCATTCCCATCCCCCTTTTGTTTCATTTAAACAGCAGACTTTTCTATCTACCTGACACACTTTTCCGTCCGATATAAAGTTCCCAATTATATTATTTGGCTTTTTAATGCATTTATCCGGTATTCCTCATATTACGATCTCGTAAGAACAGAGAGAAAGTATCATATTTTTTTCTATAAGTGTTTTACCTTTAAATGTAAGCGTCCTACTTTTCCATACGTGTTTACAACTTTTAAATTATCTATTATTTTTCTCCAAATGTCATCGTCATATTTCATAACCATGACACACCCATAATGTTTTAACACTTCCTGTGATCCATTTGATTTTATCAAAGGAGTAGGTCCGGTAAGGGCCGAATTTGGCCTAACATTTCAGGTTCATATGACGAAAGATTGTTGACACTTTTTAAACACTTTTAAAAGTGTCTATTTCATTTTATTCTATCAGTTGATGTAAAAGACTTTAACTGATTTAGTAATTAAAACGCTCCGATTCAAGCTCAAATATGAAAAATCTATCAAATATGCAAAAAAATGTAATTTTTCAGATGGTTTTTGTCAAAAACGGAAGTGGCCGCATCCGTGTTCATCCTCAACCTTTATATATGTTATTTATTTAAATTCGCATTAGAACTTTTTACGTCCTAACGTCAATATTTATTCGAATTACAATTTAGCGTCAAATTCGCTTTACTGTCCAAACGACGTTACCTTTAATTCGAATTAGCAAAAGCGTATTTTCAATCAATTCGAATTAAAAAAGAAGAGTGTGTGAACGCTATTAGCGAATTTGATTCGCATTCGATTCAAGTTCAATTCGAATTAAATGTACGTGTAAACGAGGCATTACTAAAATGCAAAAAAATGTGAAGATATCAGTAATTTAGCATGACTTAATGGTGCTTGTACCCGATTCATGTGCATTGTATTGTCAAAAACTGCAAATATTTATGTAACAGAAGTATTCTACTTTCCAATATATAGCTAAAAGTTTTCCTTTTAATATTTATGTAAAAATACGGTTTTTTTGGGGCCAAAAAGGGGTCTTACTAGGCCTATTCCTTTAAATGACTGTGCATTTTCACTGCCATTTGTTCACTGCTTGTGCATAATAGATAGAAATAAAAAAAAATCAATAATCATATATTAAGTCTTTATGTTTATAACTGCATTTTAAAAACAACTTAGAAACTATAGGTAATTGAAGCGGTTATTCATTCGTTCTGTACAATGGTATGTTTAAAGTTTTTTCTCTTACTTTTTCATGCTTTGAGGATGCAATAAAAACGATGATTGAGTTTTGTAAATTTACTTTTTTGTTCCCACAATCAAGTAGTTGTCTTGCATATTAAATCATCATTGCATATATTCTGTTCCAATATTAAGTAAGCTTAATTATTCTATTTTCCTGTAGGGACATTTAAGCTTTGTATGATCAAATAATTGCTATAAAAACGGCCAAGTATTCACATAATTAAAATCCCGAAGATGAGGCTCAGTAAGAGGGCAACACAATTAACTGATTTGGACAATCTATATGCATTATTTTTTCTTATTGTCTAGACGTTAGCTGACCATAACAGTGTTGTTGTTTTTCTTAATCAATTGTCTTTCATCTTGTCTATATATTTCTACTTTTTGTCACTTTGCAGCAGACGAGAACAGTTAAACTATGCTGATTTTACGTGTAAGTATCTTTATATTGAAATATGCTGCTTGGCAGTACTGTTATCTTGTAAATGGAAGAACATTTTGCATGCAGTGTATTAGATAAGAAGTACACAAAATGTATTATATATACCTATAGTTCGTCTAAACATCAGCCCAATAATGTGAGATCTATCAATTTCCGTTAGCAAAATTTTTGTTTTTCCCTCGCTGGGATTCGCACTCATGCTACCGAGATATCGTGGCACAAAAATCGCATAGCGCGTCGGACAAAGTGCATAAGATATGTATACTATCTTATCAAAAATACGGATTTCCTGTACACTAATTTTATTTATATATTTGTTTTTCATTTCAGGACCTTGCTGCATCGGTATTGTGTATCATCATGTACATTGATTCTCATAAAGTGGGTACGTAAGCAACACGTAGATTATTACATATATCTCCAGCCGATTTAAAATGCCTCGACATGTTGATAAATTCTTGATAGACAATCAATGTGTCCAGTTGTTTATTATCATGAATTGATTTTACTGATACTATTTTTACTGTGTTCACCCTTTTTCAAATACACTGGTCCAATTTGTTTATCCGTCCTCAGTCTTCATTAGTCCTCATAAAGAGCTGCTGCGAAAACTAAATACCTGATATTAGAAAAAAAAAAGAAAATAAAACACACCGAAAAGTTGGAAAGAATTCTCTATAACTTCAATTTCTATTATATATTTGTGATTGTACGCAAAAGCCTGGCCTTGCAGTCATAAAGAATGAAGTACGACTACAGTTGACATAGAAACCAACCAATCAAAATACTAGGTTTGGTGTTTCTATCACACATGTTGTACTCCGAGTATTAAGTGAAGTTTTATGGCCGTTGACCTTGTATTTTTATGTGTGTTAATTCAGGAATATGTTAAGTCAGTAATATGACAGTTGTTATCCATTCGTTTGATGTGTTTGAACTATCGATTGTGCCATTTGATAGGGAACTTTCCTTTTTGAATGTTCCTTGGAGTTCAGTATTTTTGTGATTTTACTTTTTACAGAGTCCAGAAGCCTGAGAAATAAAAGAGCAATGACGAGTGCAACACGGCAGTTAATCCATTATTTCGGATACAGCCAAGCCACAGCTCTTCTAAACTATGGATGTTTTTGTGGATTGTATGGTAGTGGTACACCAGTTGATGGCGTTGATCAGTAAGTATGCATGACTAAGGTTGATTAGTGAGCATGCATAACTAAGGTTGATTTTGAGGATGGTATGGTAGTGGTACTCCAGTTTATGATGTTGATCAGTAAGTATACGTCTATTTTAAATTTGAGTTCAGTTAAAGTACATATTGTGATTAATAGTATTGTATAGTTTTCCATTAATTTGTATGAAACCTGCTTTGAAAAAAAAATAAAAAAATAAACACTTAATTTTTGCAGGTGTTGCAAAGACCACGATGATTGCTATGGTCGTGTGGCTGAATGTTGGCCTAAACTGTGGCCATACTCATATGAATTTCAAAACAGAACAGTCAAATGTCAAGGTAAATTAAACAATGATAATAAGTTAAAAAAAAGGATTACTACTTCTTCTACTATGATAATGATAATGATACTACTACTATGATAATGATAATGATAAAAATAATGATAAAAATAATAACAATTCTAGATTTGCCTTTGCAAGCAATCACGGATGTCATCCTGATCCGCCAATTGCAACTAAGTGGCAGCCATTTCGATTTTTTTAACATTGCATTAGCATATTTACTTCATCACTCTGTACATTTTATAGGAAGTTTAAATCGTTTTGAAAATTTTAACATTTGAACGGTTTCCATGGCAACAGCGGCCATCTTGAAAATTCCAAGGATGAATGGCAGATCCTCACATGCCAAAGATTATTTCCACAAAGTTTCATTCAGTTTGAGAGACTTTCGCATTCTTTCTGTTTCCATGACAACGGCAGCCATCTTTGAAATGCCAACCCCTGAATGCACCCCTACACATGGTCATTACAATTAATCAAATAGTCTGGACAAAAAAGTATGTTATATTAATAATTATAAAAAAGAATCGTACAATAACAATATGTCACCCAACCTCCATCAGGGAGACATAATAAAAATGAAATTAATTTGTCTAAATATTATATTTCATTATTTTTCCAGATAGTCCCAGTTACTGTAGTGGGAGAATATGTATGTGTGACAAAGTTTTTGTGGACTGTCTTCATAACAACAAGTATAATCCGGACAATTATGATATAGACCAATATAAACATTGTCAGAAGAGTTAATAAATTTAAAACATACATGTATATCTCTTTGTTAATTGCCTTGTTTAACGTTTTTCACATATTAACATTGCATGACGGATACATGGATACAAACTTGCGAGGCATAAATGTGTTAATTAAGGTCAAACTAAGTATTTTCTTTGATGTGTGTCTAGTCTATTGCCATAAGCTTTAAGATGTGACGAGACAAGGAATACAACCAATAAATATACTCCGAATTACATGTTGAAAATGAAAAAAACAAAAACAAATATTTTTTAAAAGCGCACTTTAACTTTGTGTTACACCACTGTCGTATGTCAGAGGATGGTTACAAGTAACGAAGATGTGATATGATTGCCCATAAAACGACTTTCCCCAGCTGAGACCAAAATGACACAAAAGTTCGCAACACACATGTTTATATTGCCACAATTTTAATTGAGCCAGTAGCCTGTAATCCTACGAATGTTGTTCATTGCTGTCTGTCATAATTAATCTTGAAGTATTAATCAAATTGATAGTATATATAAAAAGAGGAAGATGTGGTATAATTGCCAATGACACAACTCTCCACAAGAGACCAAATAACAAAGAAATTAACAACTATAGGTCACCGAACGGCCTTCAACAATGAGCAAATCCCAAAGGTTCTCTTTTGATTGTTTTCCAATTTTTGCATCCAATATACTCTTATAAAGCATAGTTTTTTTGCACGACTGAAAACAGAACAGTGACCTGTAGTTCTATAAAAGTTTATATTGACACTTAATATTATTCCTAGAACTTTCCATATAATAATTACTCAACTAGATCGACTCAAAATATAACGCTTAAATTGTCGTCGCATCCGGTCTCATGTCATGTGATTATCATGGTGTTGATTTTTTATTTATAAACAATCAGTTTTGAATCGACTAATGATAATGATATTTACACAGTTGTCAGTCAAAAGCAATTGTCCATAATTGTATACATTATATACATTTTATTATTTAGTCCACAAATGCGACTTGTAATCTAGAAACGAAAACATCGAAAAACCTTACCAACACAAAATCATTTTAATGAAAATATAACTCTATGAATGTTGTACGTTCGACGCGCCTTTTTTTCAATAAACTTCCATCAATAACACCTAAAGCTAAATATTTTAAAGCAAGAGCTCCTCAAATGCATAGGAACAGTAGATATATATAGTTAAAATGTGGTGTGAGTGTCAATGAGACAACTCTCCATCCAGATAATAATTTATAAAAGCAAACTATTATATTTCAACGTACGGCCTTTGCTTACACCGAACAATTAAGCTGTAAAGGGCCCCAAAATTACAAGTGTAAAACCATCCAAACGGGGAAACCAACAGTCTAATTGAAGCTAGTAGAAGCTACATAAGTCAAAATTACAAATTACACAAAATTACAGGCAATTTATACTGATGTTTATTTATATGCTGTATTATGATTTATTGTATAATACTAACATTTGAAAAATATTTAATCATATATTCTCCCTGGATATATAAAAACTAATATACAGATAAACTTAGTCCAATGCTGTAAGCTACGTAATTTGTTAAACATGATGATTCAATTGTTTAAAAAAAATATATATCAGGCTATCATATCCAAACTGAAACAGTAACAAATTTCGCCAATATTTTCAAATCTCTAAGCCAGGAAGATCAGCGAAAAATACATATTCAGAGATCAATTTGGAAAAAAGATACCTTGTATATGAAATAACATATGCACAATGTCTACAAACATTATAAAAGGACCCTGCCTTCTTTTTTTTCTGTTACGTTTAAAAAGTAGACACGTAATGAAATGAAATTATACATGTGATCTTTATTTAACACAGTGTAGAATTTGGAAAATAACATAACTAGCAATTTCATACATGTAACTAATCTGATTAATTCAGTCCATCCCTGTAATTCATATGTCCTACTTGCGAAGACCTGAACTCATTACACTTTTTAATTTTCAAACGAATCCTGGGTTTTGATTGGTTCCCTGTTAAAGACTAATCTTCCATCGGCTAAATGTTATCTCCATAGAGAAATCCCGAGATGATTCTGATTATTCGATGGACGATATTTGTTGTGTATGTTTTCAGGCGTAAATGTAAATGTAGATCAGCGGACTATTACAACTGACGTGTTTTCTCATATCTTTATTTCTATTATGACGTTTCTTTGAAAGTTTATTACATAAAAAAAAATACCAGTGTTTGGATAAAGAATATAAAAACGATATTGACAAAAAAAATAAGACAACATTGGAGATAAAATGAACACAGAATTAACAGCCATTCGAATAAAATATTCTGGGCACTTTTCTAAGGGATTACAAATATGTTTTGAAATTTGTTATAAGCTTGGTATTACCAAGTGATGCTGTTCAATGTTCTTTGATTTACACGTGAACATTTTGAAAGTATAGAAAAAGTTACAATTGACGTTAATAGTGTTGCACAGTTTAAAGAAGCTTTAGATAAGGTCAACAGTCGTATACTGCTGTTCAAAAGTTATAAATCGATTGAGAGAAAATTTAACAGGGTTGCAAACTAAAACCGAGAGAAACACATCAATTATAAGAGGAAAACAACAAAACAACAGGATGACGCATCACAAAACTAACGACGATTTAGAATACAGAGAAACAAATTGAAAATAACAAATGCCATTTTTCTGACTTAGTACAGGCCATTTAAAAAATAAATAAAATGGTGGCTTGTAAACCTGATTTTGTGGCTAGCCAATCCTTGCGCTTTTATGGAATTGTAAAATATACCACTCAAATGACAACATAACATGACAGGAAAACAGCACAAATGAATGTAAAAACATTCAGGACAGAAATAACCAACAAAATAAAATTATAGCACATCTAGACATATTAACCACAGAATAACAACACACACATTTTTTTTAGGACAGTACACAAAAACAACATATTAGAAGTAAGGAATGGTAGACACACGAATGTTTCAACACCACAAAAATGACGTCACAGAATTTGAACAAACAATTAACTTAAAATAAGGTAATGATAAGTTTTTGCATGAAGAGTAAAACAGGATGGAATACTATAAGAGAAAAACTACAGTTGTATAATTATGTAGCTGTATTGGGGTATAATGAGATTGCTTATTTCGATTTGAAACTATTCGGTAATAATCTTCATTCGCCAGATATTTTACCTGGTCACCAAGACCGGGCACAATCCTACAACCGACAGACACTGCCGAATCATTTCCGCCAAATGGATCACGGATAAAAAATGTTTTCTTGTTTTCTATGAGAGAAAAATAATTTTGTTTTCGAAGTGCTTACAATATTTCAGAAGCATATGGAAATGTGACTTTTTTTTTGAAACACATAAGTAGAATTTGTTATCAAAGGTACCAGGATTATAATCTAGTACGTCAGACGCGCGTTACGTCTAAATAAGACTTATTAGTGACGCTCATATCAGAAGTAAAAGTGACGAGAAGGGCTCATATGTGACGGCGTTAAAATGTTTAATTTCTATAAAGATATGAAGGGACATTATTATACATTTATACTATGGGTTTAAATCAATTCTTTTCAAATTTAACCTACCTTCAATCTAAATTAGTTGTCTCGGTTTATGGATATAGGAAGATGTGGTATGAGTGCAAGTGAGACAACTCTCTAACAAAATAACAATTTATAATAGTAAACCATTATAGGTCAAAGTACGGCCTTCAACACGGAACCTTTGCTCACATTGAACAGTAAGCTATAAAGGGCCCCAAAAGTTAGTAATGTAAAACCATTCAGACGGGAAATATATCTGAAATTGTTATTCACAGTTATACATTTATACGTTGCTTCTCCAACTTCAACTAAATATCAACCACCAATTTAAAGATTTTAAATAAAGAGATAAACCAATCTGTAAATTCAATGCTTTCACCGTGTTTTAACAGAAATACATTGTAGGTGTACATGAACATTACGACGTTCCAAGTCACATGTGCAGCAGGATCATTTTAACACACAAAGGCATTGTTGATAAACATCCCTTATCCATTTCAAAAATATCCATTTCACAAATAATACACGATGGTCTTGAAGTATTGGTTCGATGCACTGGCTTTGTTTATCATCTAAATAACGTGTTAAAGTATCTAGTATTTACCTCTGCTTTATCATTTTACTGTGAATATAAAAAGAAAGATGTGGTATGATTGCCAATGAGACAACTACCCACAAAAGACCAAAATGACACAAACATTAACAACTATAGGTAACCGTAATGCCTTCAACAATGAGCAAAGCCCATATCGCATAGTCAGCTATAAAAGGCCCCGATAAGACAATGTTGAACAATTCAAACAAGAAAACTAACGGCCTTATTTATGTAATCAAAGAGCTGAAAGCTCTGAAGAAAAATGACGCCACTGTCTCTAATATTGGGATAGTTTTTATGCAAGTCTTGATTTTCACATACCGTAATTAGTTTAACAATGCAACATGTATCGTAAGCATATAATTGATATTCGTATATGTGTGTGTGTGTAAAGTGAAGGTGACAACTGGCTGTTTTTTTAAGACAAATGAATAGGTCAAGACTACCTGAAATGTACAAATAAATACCGTAGAAAGGCTTGTATATTTCTCACTGGTACATAGTCTGAATCCGGGTCCGTTCGCTTCCATTCACGTTTGCGCCCACTCATGTTCACCCCCTTTCACTTTCACACCCTACATGTTCGCACCCAATCTTAATTGGTTTTGTGTTTAATAACTCTGTAAGCAAGTGTTTTCTTATAAGTATAATTGTTGTCATTGTCTCAAAATAAAGTGAGACAGCATATTTTTTTGTGTTGAATAAATCTTAATCATGTTTTGGATAGCGTATTGTTAAAAATAATAATGATCCTTTTTAAATAAAGTGGTATTTTGTCAACGTTTTATTTTGTGTTGAATAACTCTTAATCATGTTTTGGTAAGTGTATTGCTATAACTTTGTTTCATTGACTTGTTTCAAAATGAAGTGAGATTCTGACTATGGTTTTTTTCTGTGTGTTGAATAAATTTTATCATGTTTTGGTTATATTAGTGGATTGCTATATTTTGGTTTCTATGTTTTATTGTTTCGTTGTTTCAGATCAAAGGGACCAAGCTGTTAAAAACAATTATCTTTTGTGTTTTTCCTTTAAAATCGTCAAAGTTTTACTCATACCAAGCTATAAATACATTCAGTATTTACACCAAAGCAATTTAAAACAACAACCATGATTTTCCAATTATTCAACTTGAATTTGAATTAAAATTGGGCGCGAATGAGAAGAGTTCGAACAGACCTTGGGTGCGAATGTGCGAACGTGTAGGGTGCGAAAATGTATTGGGCGCAAACAGACCTGATACCACATAGTCTGAACCCCCTTCTCCCACAACATATTAAGTAAATAATCTTCTTGTTACTGTTATCAAAGGTCTAATGAAACTCAGATAATTTCAAACATTTGTCAAAGAATTCTAGTCAAACCGGCACCTAGTCAAATTGGCACCTGGACAAATCAGCACCTGGTTAAAATCGACACCTGATATAGTCAATTCGTCACCCATGTTAAATATATATTTTTAACAGTATTTTAAGCAAAAAGAGTAAAAATAAGAAAGGGGTTGCCAGAATTTTTTCAGTATTTAAGCAAAAAGAGTTAAATACTAACTTTCACATTTTTGGGTGTTCATGTACATTTTGTATATATTTATTTTTCTCAACTAAATGACTTTTTGGTGTTTCTTTAATGATATATATATATATGAGTAGTCCAAATAATTATTACGTCTGGCAAGGCTTTTTACATTTTATTCTGGAACACCTTCCTATGACCGCAAGGCTATGTTAAATTTTTTCTGGGACGCCTTCCTACGAACGTCCCAGAAAAAAAAAATAGCCTTGCCAGACTTCATAATCATTTGGACTAATACATGAGATACTGGATATTTTTCTGCATTATTTTAACCAGTTGAGCATTGTACAGGATTGTTGGTTTAATGCTGTTTTAACTTTACTGAAAAAAAACATCTTAAATTTGCTTATTATTTGACATGAAAGTTTGATTTATTGAAAGGGACTCATAGTTTTCCATTTTATTTTTATAATTGTCTAATTGTTAAAACAACAGCTTTGGTAAGGGCTTCGTTGTTTACCTTTATACACAACAACATATTCACTTTCGTTTCGTTGTTTACCTAAATACACAACCACATATTCACTATGTACTTGGTAACAGTAATTAATTAATTGAATAGAAAATATTGTAACAAATATTATTGGATGCCGAATTGACGTCAAATAGGTGCCGATTTGACTAGATGCCAATTTAAGCAGGTGCCCACTTGACTTGTACTTTTCAATTCCTCTGCGATCGTTTGCGGTATTTTCTTGAGAAAACATATTTTCCATCATCAAAGAGAAGAAGAAACTGCTTTAAAATGATTCTGGAACGCTTCATGATCGTTAAAATAAGTTTAATTCACTCAAAAAACAATTTTAAAACTTGCGATGTTTAAACAGGAAGTTTCAAAAGCACGTGTAAAAGAAGAAATTAACCGGTGAGAGTGGAAATCCGTACATGACAGATATCACTTTAGTACGACTTTGAAAGTAAAACAGTTCAATCCTTTTGTAAAACAGTCTTTAATATACCTATCACATTAATGTTTGAAGGGTCTTAAGCTTATTCAAACCATATAAGTCGGTATGAAACACTAAATCGGAATGAACAATAACCGATTACGTTTTGTAGTTTACAAATTCTAAACTGGTTCCCGTCAAACTACAACACTTTGTTCGAGTGTAGTGGAATACAAGCAGAAACCAGTTAGTTTGTAAAATAGTAAATATGAAACCGAGTGTAAACTGGTTCCTGGCTGATTACTACACAATGATAATGCATAATGATAACACAAGCAGATTCCAGTTTGTATGGAAAATAGTAAATACGAAACCAAGCGCGGTAGGCAGAGAAATGTAATGAAGTTCAGGTCGGCAGTAATGGAACAATGACTGCGTCATTTTCCAAAAAAACGAACGAAAAACAAATATGTAACACATAAACAAACGAAAACCACTGAATTACAGGCTCCTGACTTGGGACAGGCACATACATAAGTCATGTGTCGGGGTTAAACATGTTAGCGGGATCCCAACCCTCCCCTAACCTGGGACAGTGGTATAACAGTACAACATAAGAACGAACTATAAAAATCAGTTAAAAATGGCTTAACTCATCAGATGACACAATGAACAGATCTGAGAGTACTCGCAGTTATCTGACAGCTAGTTCAAAGTCACTAACAACTAATAAAAAAATCATGCCTCTAAGACTTAAGTCTATTTTTTCAGTAATAACATATAAGAAGATGTCAATGAGACAACACCCCATCCAATTCACAATTTGTAAAAGTAAATCATTAAAGGTCAAATTACGGTCTTCAACATTGGGCATTGACTTTCACCGAACAGAAAGCTATTAAGGGCTAAACAATGACTATTGTAAAACCATTCAAACAGGAAAACCAACGGTCTTATTTATATCTTAAATAAATCTTATCCAATTCCGGGTTTCAAACTAAAACCGAGGGAAAAACAAAATATATAGGAGGAAAACAGAAACAAGATAAAGTGCAATGAAAAGTAAACGACAAAGCAACTTTCGTAGAAACGAACTATCAGATAACAACTGTCATATTCCTAATTTGGTACTTGACATATTGGATTGGTGGGTTGTATCTGATTTTGTGGGTAGCCAAACCTCGTTTTATTGCAATATTATACATACCACTAAAACGACATAATTACATGACAGACATAGAGTACATATAATTGAAAGAACACTGAGAACAAAGACATACACGAGAAAATAATATAAAAGCACACTTTGACTTGTTAACGACAGAATAACAACGAATACCTAAACTTTATTAAGGACAGTAAATACAAACGGCATAAACCACATCAGCAAACGACAACCACTGACCGTCAGATTCTTGACTAAAGACAAGTGTAGACAAATGCAGCAGATTTAATCGTTTTAATAGGTACAACCCGTCACTACCTGAAACAATAGCGTAACACACCAACATAGAAAACCACACTATAAATATTCATTTGACGTGACTCGGTCCGGTCATTGTGTAACTGTGATATGGTACATATGTGTATTCATTGTCTTACTTTTTTGTTAATGTGCTTTGTCTATATGCATTTATTTGTTTTCTTTGTTCACATGTTTGTTTGATTTATAGTAATTAAAATAAAACGCTCAAGGTCATTGTCAAATGATACGCCATATTACCAGAAAACGGCATAGTCTAAACACAGAATTTCACAGCAGCAATTAAAAAACATAAGCGGGATGATATACTTTTGCTTTTCTGACATTTCATTTTTTTAAAAGTTTCACGCAATATTGTAAAGTAAGAACATAAGGGGATTAATATTAGAAACGTCAACGTATCTTGACATTATTATGATGCTTGATATAGGTCTTTGTTTGTCTAGTCTGTTGTATTTTCTAATATATTTGTTAATTATCTTTTAAATAAGTGGATTAATTAATGGTCAGTGGGATGGTTACGATAAATATACAATTAAAAAATTGAAGTAATCAGTAAGAAAGAATAAAAATAAATTAACCCCGCCAGATTCTGCATGAATGTGCCTGACCAAGTTCGGTGCTTGTAATTCAGTGGTTGTCGTTTGTTTATGTGTTACGTATTTGGTTTTCGTTCATTTCTTTTTACATAGATGAGGCCGTTAGTTTTCTCGTTGGAATTGTTTTTTTATTTGCCATTTCATGGCCTTTTATACCTGATGATCCGGTAAAGGCTTTGTTCATTGTTGAACGACGTATGGTAACATAGAGTTGTTAATTTCTGTGTCATTTCGTCTCTTGTCGGGAGTTGGCTCATTAGAAATCATACAACATCTTCTTATCTGTATTATTTAGGAAATGAAAACTTTTATTATAGACAAAGTATCCCTTCAAATACTTCTTCATGTATGTTTAACAAATCGTGTAACTGTTTTTTTAATAATGTCCTTGTAACTATAGCATGAAAGAAAACGACTTGATGAACACATTTTATTATATTCAGAATGAGCATAATGATAAAATCGGAAACAAGTGAATCATCATTCTCAATTGGAATAGATATAACTTTAATCATTGTCCAAAACTGCTTATACTTCACATTTACAATACCTTATCGAAAAATTTAGAGAGCAAAAACACATAGGGTTAGCATCAAAAGCTATGTCAAACAGACATGTATAACTTACAACCTACAAATACGCGCAAATAATCAAATGGGATATAATTCATGGTCAAATGACCAAATCATAATGGATTGATATGGAAATATAAAAAGAATTAAAAAACAACAACATGACAGACAAATCTTTTAACAATGTAATTAGTAGAGGTGCAAACCTTAATGAGAAAAATGTTATCGTTCTTTTAGATTTAAGGGCATACGATACAGTTACAGGGAAGGTAATGACGTTGCTAACGTAATATGTTATTTTTGCGACGTCAAACTGTGACATATCGCGAAAAGATGCATTTTTCTACTGATTTTTATCAATTCAAACTGATTTAATTTGAAAACGAGTTGATGGACCCCTATTTTTCAAAACGGCATTTTGTTTCATTTTGCAGGGAAATTATGTGACCCAAATTTTATAAAACTGTAAATAGAGGATTTTTTTTAATTTTGATAAACATGCAGTAAAAAATGACGTTTTTTCCTCAATTCATGAACATTTGATAAATATGAGTTATTTCTGAATAACAAAATGCATACATTTTTAGGGTACTGTTATGTCTTTCTTTCGAAAAAGAAATTACGGCCACAGATCTGAATTTTGAGCAAATATACAACATTTCGACCTCATTTTACTAAAAAAATAGCACATGAAGGTACATTTTTCATTATATTTTTGATTTAATCAGGTAAAAAATAGCCTAAAAGCAAATTTTCATGAACTTGTAAATACAGGATCAAAACTGTATCGTATGCCCTTAATGAAGGCATTGGAACAAAGTCTATTAAAAATTTAACAGAAAAAAATCTCAGTTAAAAAAAACCTAAAACAATCAATAATAGCAGGTACAAAATTATAATATGTAAATAAAAGAGAGGTTCTTTACAAAATTTAAAACTAAAAATGAATGACGACATAGTTTTGAGATATGATTCTTTTTTTGTTTATTTTCAATATATTTTACGTTGTGACCAAAAAAGAGATGGCATTTACTCTAATTGTTTGTGATCAAAATTACAATAAAGGTTGCATTATCATATGTAGTATATGATTGAGCATGCCGACTATTTATTATGCATTTTCTGTCTATTGTAATTATCTACGCCTTGACCTTTAACGCCATGACCTTAAACGCTTTGACCTTTAAAGCCCTGATATTAAGGGCCATGACCTCAAAATAATAATTATGTAACCATATAATCAAAGAAAGGGTGCAATCCTATTTGATAATTAAGTTTAGCATCCGGAACCTTTTTTTCTGCATATTTTGAGTAACAATAAGATGGCCCCTAAATGTATGAACCCTTAAAACATCATGGTCCATCGTTTCATCATTTGTGAAAATATATATAATTATGGGTACTTCTCCTAAGCAGTATTTTCTGCATATATCAGTATTTTAGAAATGATCAATTTAAACATGGTATATTTGTACATTCTGGAAAAAACGAATCTATAGTTGCTGTTTTGAACTAAGAAAAAAAATCTTTTAAATTATGCTCAATTTATAAAGCGTTGCTCTGAATTAATCATCATGAAAAAGTTCTACCATTTTAAGGAAATAATTTGGGCCAAAAAAAACCCCCAAATATGACAGTTTATAATTTGGGGTCAATTCTAGAGACAAATTTATTTTCCATTTATAACCTAAAAATTAAACATCAAACTTGAACTAAATTGTAAAGCAAAAAGTCATGTTGCAACATGTAATTTAAGAAACAAATCAATACAACTGGTTAAATCTATTTAAAATGTGTTTCATATTTCTACATATGAAATTGATTCTATCTGAATGTTTACAAATCAAAATAGCAATGTTAATATGCCCCTGCTTTATGGCAATTTGTTTTGGGGAGTAAAAATAAAAACCTACTTTTACACATTTATTATAATTTGCTCCATTTGCCAATAATATTTTGACTATATCTATATTACCCTCAAGACAAGCTACAGAAATAGGAGAACCAAGACCTGTACACTTATTAATATCAGCCTTGTTGTAAAGTAACATCTCCACTATAGATAAACGATTAAATTGACAAGCAATAAACAGGGGCGATGATCCATCATCTGTACACTTATTAATGTCTGCCTTGTTGTTCAATAGCAGCTTTACAACATCTTTATAGCCTTCCTGGCAAGCGATAAACAGAGAAGATGTATCATCATTCCTGCACTTATTCGTGTCTGCTTTATGTTGTAGTAACAACTTTACTATGTCGTAATATCCCTCCTGACACGCCATGAAAAGGGGAGATGTTCCATCAGATGCACACTTATTTGGGTCTGCTTTTTCATTAAGTAACATCTTTACTATATCTACATGATTCCTCTGACATGCTATAAACAGGACAAATGCTTCGTCATTCCTACACTTATTCATGTCTGCTTTTTTGTCAAGCAACAGCTCAACTATATCCTTATGTCCTTCTTGACAGGCAATATACAAGGGAGATGTGTTATCCTTCAAACAAATGTTAATGTCTGCCTTGTTTTCCAGTAACAGTGTAGCTACACCTAAATGGTTTTTCATGCAAGCTATAAACAGATATGATGCGCCATCATTCCTACACTTATTAATATATGTCCCCTTTTCAAGAAAAAGTTTAACTACATCTTTATATCCATTCATGCAGGCAATAAACATTGGAGATGCTCCATCATTCCTACATTTATCAATGTCTGCCTTTTTGTTTAGTAACAGCCCAACTATATCAGAAAATCCTTCTTGACAAGAAATATACAATGGAGATATTTCATCATTCGAACATTTATTAATGTCTGCCTTGTTGTCCAGTAAAAGCTGTACAATATGCTTATTTCCTTCCTGACAAGCAATAAACAATGGCGATGCTCCATCACTATTACACTTATTAATGTTGATTTTTTTATCCAGTAACAACTTAACAATATCAATATGATTCTTTGCACAAGCAATGTAAAAAGGAGATTCTTCATCTTTAGTAAAATTATTGATGTCTGCCTCATTTTCCAGCAACAGATTTACTATATCTTTATTTCCTTCACGACAAGCAATAACCAATGGAGAAAACATATACCCGTTAAACTTATTTACGGTTGCTTTTTTATCCAATAACAACTTAACAATATTAATATTATTCTTTGCACATGCAATAAAAAGTGGAGATGCAACATTTCTCGTTAAAATATTCATGTCTGCATTTTCTTTTCGTACAATAACAACTTGACAATATCTACATGGTTCTTCTCACAAGCAACAAACAAAGGAGAAGCGTCACTGTTCATACACTTATTAATGTCTGCCTTAGCTTTTAATAACAGCTTAACGATATCTGTATATCCTACTTGACAAGCAATGAATAATGGAGATGTCTCATCATTTACACATTGTTTAACGTTTGCCTTGTTGTCGAGTAAAAGGTTTACTATGTTTGCATGACCCTCCTGACAAGCAATGAACAGGGGTGATGTTCCATTACTCAAACATTTATTAATGTCAGCATTGCTTCTAATTAACAGCTTTACTATATCTTCATGATTTGTTTGACAAGCAATAAATAGGGGAGATGTTCCATCATTCCTACACTTATAAACGTCTGCCTTGTTGTCAATTAATAATTTCACAATATTTGTATTTCCTTCTTGACATGCACTATGTAAGGGAGATTGTTCCTCATCTGTTACCTTGTTAATGGCTGCTCCATTGTCAAGTAGTAGCTGTACTATGTCTACATGATTATCCTGGCAAGCAATAAACAAGGGAGATGTGTCATCATTCATACACTTATTGATATCCGCTTTTTTGTCAAGTAGCAGTTTTACTATATCTATATGATTATTTTGGCAAGCCATAAAAAAGGGAGATGTTCCAGTATCATTGCACTTATTAATCACGGCTTTATTATCCAGTAAAAGTTTGACTATACTTGTATAACCCTCCTGACAAGCCATAAATAAAGAAGATGTGCCATCATACATACATTTGTTGATGTCCGCCTTGTTGTCAAGTAACATTTGGACTGTATCTATATGGTTATTTTGACAACCAATAAACAGGGGCGATTGTCCATCAACTGTACACTTATTAATGTCTGCCTTGTTGTGAAGTAACATGTTTACTATGTCTACATGATTATTTAGACTAGCAACAAAAAGAGGAGATTGTTTATCATCTGTACACTTATTGATGACTGCCTTGTTGTCAAGCAATAGCCTTACTACATCAACATGATTCTTTTGACAGGCAATAATAAGGGGAGTTGTTTCATCAATCAAACACTTGTTGACGTCTGCCTTATTGTCTATTAAAAGCTTAAGTATATCAATATGATTGTTCTGACAAGCTGTAAAAAGTGGAGATGATTGGTCATACCTACACTTATTAACATCTGCCTTTCTGTTCAATAACAGTTTAACTGCCTCAGTAAGACCACTCTGTGTTGATAAATGTAGAGGACTGACATTATTAATATCGCACATGTTGATATTATCACAGAGTTGTAAACTCCACTGAATAAATGGAATGTCGCAAATAGAACAACAGTGAAATAGAGGAGTGTCCTTGTAAAAGATATCACAGGTTTGTGCTAATTGTATCTGATCTACAATGTCAAGTGAATTCAAATGACCCAGGAATCTCTGTCTAAAATTTTTGTTAACCATGTTTTTGTTATTAAACACACGCGTAACTTCACCTTTAAACCAGTCATTAATCATTCTTTCTATATATATTTGATGGTGTTCAGAAGGAACAATAGTGATGAACTGGTCGTTATCTTCACCTTCTAATAAAAATCGTTCCATTATAAATGTACTGTGTGCATTGTTAATTAAACACTGAATCATAGTTTTTCCAAAATAATACGATAAAAAGTCAAAAAGTTTATCGTGTACAGTTTTGTATAAACCATTATCTTTCTTAATGAACATATGTTCAAGTGAATCAAGTTCGTCCAATATGGTTAATCTTGATGTACCTTTATTTAGTCTGCATGCCTCTAATGTGTTCTCAATAATACCTTTTGTCTCCGAATTGATTTTTTCTGTCAATACTTTCTCCGAAATCATATTATTGAACATGACACACAATGCCAAGGCACAGTATTTACCATGTGCATTGGTTCTTAGTTGTTCTATTTCTTCTTCGTACACTGAAAATGGATTTTGAAAGAAATCTAAAATATTACCGACAGGATTATCATGATATAATTTGCACAGAAGGGGGAAAAAGTCACATAGGTCAATATTCTTAATAATATCTGCAGCTTTAGTTTCCAAATACATCTCTGCTATCAACTGCTTTTCAGTTTTCGACAAGCTCAAGTCTTTTGATAACAAGTTACAAACGTTTGTTTTGAAAATTGATAAAGATTCGAACTTTCCATCTTTGAACACTTGTAATCGACAGGCAACAATGATTTTTGTGAGTTTATTCTGTATCAGTTCTTTGATACGTTTAAGGACTGATTCCCAGCTTTGTAGGTCAGACTGGTTTAAAGAATATGTACCACAGAAGTCATCAATAACAAACAACGTCTTCTGATTTGGATCATAAAATGTAATAATGTCCTGGGGATTGGTTACCAGTAGTATATTGTACCCGTCATCTGCCATTTTGAAAACCACATGATGAAGGGTTGCTGTCTTCCCAGCACCAGAACTAGCTGTTATTGTCACACAACTATTTACCCGGACACATTCTAACACTTGTTTTGCAGCTCTTGTTTCTACAAAATTAACATGTGTCTTCTGCCATTTATCCAATGTCTGATTGATTTGTACTGGAATATATAAAAACAATTGTTTGAATGACATGATAACCAAAGAATAATACTCATGAATGACATTATAACCAAAGAATAATAATGAGTAAGTTCATCAATACAAAACAACAGTAGCTGATTAATAAAGATCAAGTCTAATATGACGTGCTATTTTCCCCTGTAAAATATATCGTGATAAAATTCTCGATATATCTTCTACTGACTTAGCGCAGACTCCGAGATGTACATAATAATGGCTGTAAAAATAAACCTCCCGCACAAGTCTCGTAACCTATGTGGAAATGATATGTCGATTCTGCTGTGTTAAACATTACAATTAAAACCCTACAGAACCTTGATTCTAATTTTGAGGCATTACAAAAAGATTTTGAATTCAGAAAAATGTACTAAATCAAAATAGGCTAAAATTTTACAAAATTCCAGTAATGTTTTGGACGCATTAACGTCATTTCAAGACATGACGTCATATGAAAAAACAACGACAAAGCTTAAGGTTTTTATTGTGTTTACCTTCTAAACTCCGATTACATAGCATTAAAAAAGTTGAAGTAGATGTTACTCTTTTCTAGTCTATTGCATTAATATTATTCACACTTTTACTGATTTCAACAAGCCAACATGGCGACTCCTTTGTTACAAAATGTCAACAGTAAATTTGACGGTTACCGTAGCTTACTAGAAAAATATGTAAATTGAAAAGGGTAAATGTTGGGTTTCAGAATTAAAAGAATCAATTGTTTTCTAGCGTTTTTCTTAAGAAATGATGCATGCAAGATACGAATTTATAAGATTGTTTGTACATTTATCCAACAGTGGGTAAAATAGAACAGTGACAAACACGGCATACCCACTAACGCTTCAGTTTTTTTATGACAATATTTGTCATTTAAAAATCGATTGTCTTCATTGGCTTCGCTTGACACAAGGCGATGGTTTACGACGCGTGAAAAACAAAAAAAAGGTAAATATAAGACTTTTTTTTTAAAGAACAGTTACCAAAATATAGTGTTTTGCACAAAAGAAATCAACCCATAATCTTTTTCAAGCAAGCAGAATTCGAAGCATACGCGTTCAGCGCTATTTTATCTTAAACGACCCTCCCCACTTTTCCGTGTTATGGATTTTTATGATATTAATGCAAGCATCAGAATATTTATTTTACGTAAAATGATTTCATACAAAATATAAAGACCAAATGAAACCTTTGCATGCAAAATGTCAAGGTTTTAAAGTTAATCATGTTAGTTTTTGTCATCGAAATATAAAGTGTTAACGTTGTTTGTATTTTTCTTAATTCGTACTAAGCATCGCATTGCATGTACAATGTAATAATTCATTATATTACAGTTTTTATTATTCGGACCTAACGAGAAGCCATATACCTCTTGAATGGTAATCATTGCAAAGAAAATTTGATTGAATGGTTTAAACTATGTTGAGAAGTTCAAGTGACTTATTTTAAGTATGAATAAAATTATAATGATTTCGAGAAACTGCAAATGTTTATATAAGCAGCAGCAACTCGGACTTCTCTTGAACTGACTTTTAATGTGCGTATTTTTATGCGTTTACTTTTTTACATTGGCTAGATGTATAGGGGAAGGGTTGAGATCTCATAAACATGTTTAACCCCACCGCAGTTTTGCGCCTGTCCCTAGTCAGGAGCGTCTGGCCTTTGTTAGTCTTGTTTGATTTTTAATTTTAGTTTCTTGTATATAATTCGGAGTTTAGTATGACGTCCATTTTATCACTGTACAAGTGTACATATTTTTAAGGGCCAGCTGAAGTACGCCTACGAGTGCTGGAATATCTCGCTACATTTTAGACTTCGGCTGTTTGTCTGCTCTATGGTCGAGTTGTTGTCGCTTTGACACATTCCCCATTTCCTTTCTCAATTTTAGTTCATAAATGGTGGGATGCATTTAAAAGAAATTAAAACTCTTATCTGGAATTCATATTTACTCAAGGGGGATAATTGTAAAATGTTATAACACGGGCAAGTGATAATGAAGAATATGCATAATTATGCATGATATTATAAGACTTATTTTTTCTTGATATTTGGTTGACATCTGTTTCACAATTGTCCTGTTTTTCGAAAGGCATCAATATGCTTTATATATTTATTCTCTCCAGAAACATCCACATCTTACGAATTCTGGTCAATTACACATGTAAAACGTTTTATATGCATGTAAAACACGTACGAAATTGCTAATAGATATAGCTGAAAGATTTAAAAACGAGAAATCAGTGAATTCAAGCCGGTTTATGGTGTATGACCCTACAAAATGTCATGTTTGGTAACAAGAATATAAACATGTTTTGTCTGTGTTTGAGACATACAAATGTACATAATATTTCATATCCTCATCTGATGAGTATTGTTTTTCTTACTTTTTTGTTCACATCTCGAAATTGAAGTATTTCAAACTTCATTAAAAATATCTGTTTTAATATGATTTGGATCTTAAGCATGGAGAAAGTATGGAAACATATTCAAAATTTTAACAATTTGTGAAAGAATAAGACTAAATCTTGGATATGTTGAAATAGTTATAAAAGGTACCAGGATTATAATTTAATACGCCAGACGCACGTTTCGTCTACATAAGACTCATCAGTGACGCTCAGATCAAAATAGTTGTAAAGCCAATCAAGTACAAAGCTGAAGAGCATTGAGGACCCAAAATTCCAAAAAGCTGTGACAAATACGGCTAAGGTAATCTTTGCCTGGGATAAAAAAAAAATCTTAAGTTTTTCGAAAAATTCAGAGTTTTGTAAACGGGAAATTTATAAAATTTACCATATAATTGATAAGGCGAAATAATGGCGTGTTGACTTTTTTTTTAAAGAAATCTATAACCAAATTTTCTCACACATTCACGGAATGTAATCATTACTAGCAATGTGCGTTGGATTGTTCCGATATTCTGTCCTTACCTCTTATATTCCAAGGTACCGTTGCTTGATCTAAATGTTTAGTTCTTAGCTCTTTACATTCTTTTTCCATACTTGGTCCACCTAGCCTTTTTACCGCCTTTATAAAGATAACAAGCAAAGGGTCATATTCAAATATATAAGCTGGTAAAGCCAAACTAGAATACATTCTTAAGGTGGTATCCAACACCTTGACTAAAATCATTTTGGCTCGTTTAAGTTTCATAAATTTTTGACAAAATATTGACTTTGACCCTTTGATAAAAATAAAAAAGAACTAAAAGAAATTTGAACCAATCACTTTCTCGAAAATATTGATTGGATATATAGCAGTTTGACAAACACTTATTTTGGTCATTGAGAAGCTTAATATTTCTTCAACAATACAACGTGATTATAACGTGTTGTCGATTTTTCAGATTTGACTCCCTGTAGTGATAGGTACCACCTTAAGCATATATTAAAATATTAGTTAAATATGATTGTTTCAAATCCATCACATACACGATTGAGTGAAAGACGTGTGCAAAATTGCTACAATTCTTGTACATTTGGTTGAACTTCTGTACCCTTAAAAGTACAAGCCACAGTAAAAGCCAAAATTTCATACACGTTTCATGATAATAGTTATCAAAAGTACCAGGATTATAATTTTATACGCCAGACGCGCGTTTCGTCTACATAAGACTCATCAGTGACGCTCAGATAAAAATAGTTAAAAAGCCAAATAAATACAAAGTTGATAAGATATCAAATGATTTCCGGAAGCTTTGTACTTATGGACATGTAAGATGAAATAAGTGTTATTCAATATACCATGTATAATTGAAAATATATTTTATTATACAATTCGTTTGGTATTTGCTTAGAAAATTTCCGTTTTTAATTATTTTCAGAGTTCGGTATTTTTGTTATTTACTTTTTTTAAAAATTTGTTTCAAGTTTTGAAACTTACATATTTCATTATTAGCCTATTATAAGATACAAAAGGTGAAACATTATTTTTTTACCCCAGTGATATCCTCCAAAGCCTTGGTAAAGAAAGCAGAGTTGATCTTTCCATCATTAGTATGTGCTAGCTCGTTCCTGTAATGCTTTATTCTTGCCACGTCAGCTGTGGTTGTGGTATCTGTACTAGATGGAAGTTGGTCGTATCCACATGTAGGCGGAGATAGTTTAGTCAGACGTTTTATTAATACTACCATCAATGTGATATCAAATGTTGTAGAATTAGGGGGACCTAAAAATATTTTAAAACAAAATCATACCATGATAAGCAAAACCAATAAATATATCAATTTAAAAATCAATAGCAACAAAGAGAGGGAACAGTCAAAGCTCTCAACAGAACCATTATGACCATGAAAAGCATGTAATGCATTAGTATATTAAACATTCAAATATATTTCTACACTCCAAAAATAATAATTCCACTTTTTTCATATACTTCATTCAAATTCAATGATACGTTCTTTGATAGTAGTTCAAGAACTAGATAAGAGCACTGGAAGATTAGTTGTTGAATACTTCGGACCGAGATAAAACGAACATCTACTTATTTATTGTGTAGTTTTGGTTACTAATACATAAGAGGACCTTCAAATGTTAAAAAAGGCTTTAAGCTGTGATGTTGTTATCACATATGTGTTTACTATAAAAACAACAGTAGCATACCGCTGTTCGAAAATTATGAATCTCGTCTCCTGGTGTGATATTTTCTCGATGTGTTAAAGACCCTTGGTAGCCTTGGGGTGTTTTCTGCTCCCTGGTCGGGTTGTTGACTCATTGCCAATTTCCCCGTTCCCATTTTCATTTTTAATAAAAAGGTGTTTTTGCTACGATTTGATTAAACTTAATCACAAACCAGATAACAAATAAAAAACTAAAAGTTGTGTAATTTAGGTTTTTAAATGATTATGTATTGACATTAATCTCCTGTTTTCAACAAAGAATACCATTTATGGAAATTAGGTTTTTACATTTGTAGTTGAAAATATTCTGAGTTATATAAGAATACATAAGAGTTCTCATTGTTAAAAAATAATTATTTCAGTGTGTGGTTATGAGTTATAAATAAGAGGTATACCTAAAAAATACAAAAAAAGATTGAAATAAGATAATATGGGATTTTATTTGGGATGGGAAAGTGAATCAAGTGACTGGAAGAATTGTTGTTTAGACGGTAAAAGGGGGCATAGAAGTGGTAAATTTGGATAGTTGGATCGAAAGTAAATATATTAAATCGTTATATTCGATATTACACAAGCCATTATCTAGTTGGAATGCAATAGGTAAATTTTGGTTAAAAAAATATGATAAAATATTTCCAGATAAACTTTTTATGTGTAGATGTTCAGGACTTTCAGGTCTTGAGATAAAAAAAACAAACTACCACATTATTACAAAAGCGCTTTACAATCTTCGTCAAAATTGGCAAGTACCAAACAGGGTACATGTATATCTAACAAAAAGGAAGTAAAGAAACAGCCTTTATTTGGAAACTCAAATATTTTATTTCGAAAATCTTTATTTTATTCTTCTTTTTCAAAAAGTCTAATAAAAACTATTGGTGATATATGGAACGATTTTTTATCGTGTAATAAACGTAATTGTATTTCGGAATATTCACGAATAAAAAGATCCGTACCACAGACAGGTTTTAAAAAAACCCAATGTTCAACATACTTTAAAAAACAAAAAAATCAAAATTTCTGAAAACTTTATAAATCCAGATAATAAAATCATTAAAATCAAAGATTTGACATTAAAATATCTTTTGTTAAACTTTAACATAACTGAGACCCCTAAGTGTCAAACAAAATGGGAAAATTTGTATAGCGAGTATATTAATTGGGAAAAAATTTGGCAAAATCTAAGTAAAATGGATATTAATAGAAAAGTTAAAGAATTTTAAACGGAAATGTATACATAATATTATATATATCGAAAACAGACTCTAAATAATGCATATGTCAAATGGAAAATATCACTTAATATGTAATGTAAATATTAATATTGAAACTCTTGAGCATTTATTTTATCAATGCAATTATATTAAACCATCGATAGAAACAGTTATCAGAAAATTACAACTTTATAACTTAATAGATAACGACGTACTCGTTGAAAAAGATATTCTATTAGGAATCTGTTTAGATAATTCGAATAATATAATTGTTAACGCGTTAATACTTTATTTTAAATGGGCTATTTGGAAAATACGTAATAAATGCAAATTCGAAAAAAAACCTGAATATGCAGTCTATATACATGATATAGGCTTTGTTGAAATTGCTTATTAATATTTATTAAAAACAAATTACAAATACTCTTGCTACGCACGGTTATGAAATATATATGTAGATTAAAAATTCAACTCTTTATCGAAAAAAAGGTAGGAAGATATACTTAGTTCAGCTGCTCCAATCTAAAGGTGTGTGTGATTCCATATGTTTTATTGTTATTACTATATCATAGGAAGAACATAGTGAACAATATGTAATTTTACAGAAAGAAAGATTTGTATTGTAATCGATATTTGAATCTATGTCTGTGCATATTAATATGTATATAAGAAAATTACACACATCACGTTTCTTAATAAATTTTTACTCACGACTTGTGGCTTTATACTTTTATAATCGATGCGTAAGTCACAGAATAATTTCAATTTTTGTTCATTCACATTTATTCAATAATTTCCAATTCCAATTATAACTATTACTTTTCTCAATCAATTATATAGTTTTAAAGTTAAAATCAGAACACATGTACATGCATAATGTAAGTCAGTGAACCGGATATGCGATAATCATTATGAATTACATTGTCAGTGATGCGTATCAGATAAAATCAATTGTATAATTTGGTTATTTACATATAGTTATGTATAACTATGGAAATTTTAAACTCATTTGATATTTTCCCTGGTAAAGTGAGGCTGTTAAAATACAGGAGTCACCAAGTATGTGATCTGGTGTTACTTAAGTATTTATATTTCAGGAAATATTTGAATAAAAATATTTGTTATGGTTAAAAAGAAGAATAAAAAGAACCTTGTGTAAATTGTATCTTAAGAATCTACTACGTACCTCTACGGGGAAACAGTAAGTTCCATTGAGATTCATTAATGACATGCTTCTTTTTCAAGCCAACAAGTTTTCTTTTGTTCTTTTTAAAAAAGGCTCTTATGCAAGATGGATTAAACTCATTATAAAATAACACACGCAGGGCTCTTGTCGAAATGACATTCATCAACACATTCATTCTCAAAAAGTTCTCTTCTTCTTCTGAAACATGTGGTATGTCGGTAGTTGACATTCTGTTTTATCTTATTCTTCAAGCTGTTATTATAGTTAATGGTCAGGATTGTATTAGATGCTGTTTGAAAGTTACATAATTTACTATTGTATATCCATTCGGCTGTTCGGTAATTCAATGTCCCTTTGGTATCTTTCGTTCCTGTTTTACATTGATGCATTTATTCATCTCTCTTGTTGATGATTCACATGATGCTCAACAAATAGTCTTGACTTTTTTGTATTGCCTTATAAATTAAATTAACTTGGCAGTTCTAGTTCTTCTTTTAAATTAATCAAGGTCACCTGCCTTATCAAAATGAACTGAAAATGAAGAAAATGTTGATGAAAAAAAAATATTAACATAGATACATGTCTGGCATAATACTGTCAAATTACAAATGTTTTGTAACGTCTGAATTTGAAATAAAATAAAATTGAGAATGGAACTGGGGAATGTGTCAAAGAGACAACAACCCGACCAAATAAAAAAACAACAGCAGAAGGTCACCAACAGGTCTTCAATGTAGCGAGAAATTCACGCCCCCGGAGGCGTCTTTCAGCTGGCCCCTAAACAAATATATACTAGTTCAGTGATAATGAACGCCATACTAATTTCCAAATTCTACACAAGAAACTAAAATTAAAATAATACAAGACTAACAAAGGCCAGAGGCTCCTGACTTGGGACAGGCGCAAAAATGCGGCGGGGTTAAACATGTTTGTGAGATCTCAACCATCCCCCTGTAACCAATGTAGAAAAGTAAACGCATAACAATACGCACATTAACATTCAGTTCAAGAGAAGTTCGAGTCTGATGTAACCAGAGAAAATAAACAAAATGACAATAATACATAAATAACAACAAACTACTAGCAGTTAACTAACATGCCAGCTCCAGACTTCAATTAAACTGACTGAAAGATTATGATTTCATCATATGAACATCAGGCACAATCCTTCCCGTTAAGGGTTTAGTATCATACCATCATAACATATATGAGAAGAACATAACCCGTGTCATGCCAACAGCTGTTTTTAGAATAAATGTGTTTAGTTCCGACGCAAAGACCTTATCAGTGACTCAATATTAACGCCAAAATATGCAATCTTTAATGACTTGACAACAATATCGTAATTATAGCCCTTCTTAATAAGTCTTTTCAAAAGTTTCTGAGGTAAATACTGACACCTTTGTGCTTTATAAAGAATATTTCCGTAAAAAATTGGATGTGAAATACCTGAACGTATAAGAAGTCTGCATGTTGAGCTATATTTACGAATGATGTCTTTATACCGATGATAAAATTTAGTAAATGTTTTGACAAGTTTGTGATATCTACTTTAAAGTAGAGTTAAAGGATATTGTTAACTTGTTATCTTTCTATATGAAGTCAGTCTCATAATAATCAAGAAACATGTCGAGAAGAAGAGGGGCAGAATTGGTTCCCATTGGAATGTCGACAGTCTGTTGAAAAACACGTCCTTCGAACCATACAAATATGTTGTCAATCAAGAAATCAAGCATCTGGATAATGTCAGTTTCAAATAATTTTTGTTTGAATCAAAATGATCCTTTACAAAGAATGATTTATCCCTCCCTAAGACCAGATACTTGTATCTACGCTGGCCATTCTTTTTAATGAAACAAAGCAATACCAACGGTAGAGTCTCATGTTGGTCTAAACTTAAATCTGTTTAACTACAATGGTATACCACAACTGCATATCAAATATCATTATTTTACCACAATCGATGTTGTTCTTACCTTTAATTAATCATAAAACACGCTTTATATACTTTTTGGAATTTTTGGATTCCCTCGGTTTTAATTTGTGGATGTGAAATACCTGAACGATGTTGTTTTTTGTCCATGGATTCATGAGTTTTAAACAGCAGTATACTACTGTTACCTTTGAATATGGCTCTTCATCTTTTATATAAGCTTTGGATTTTACATATTTTGGCCACTAGCATCACTGAAGAGACATGTATTGTCGAAATTTGCAGCTGGTGCAGAAAAATTGGTACCGTTGATGATATTACTGTAACCTATTCCGGAAAGAAACCCCCCCTCCCTTAGAGTAGATTTTATCAGACAAGAAGAGTCTTACTTAAAGTGATGAATGTGCCAAACACCTACAGTGTACCATCTGCGGTTTGTTTCTGATCTTTTTAACATATATATTCAGCGTTGAATGGAGAGTTGTCGTAATGGCACACATGCCACATCTTCTTATATCTATTGATCTTTTGGTTTTTTAATCAATTCACAAATTTTGCTATAGGAACCTTACAAAAAGTATATTTTCCCGAGTTCAAGGCAGAGAGCCAATGCGTTATAATCCAAAGAAATTGATGCGGTGTATAGGTGTGAATATAAATTTTTGACAAATTATGATTGCATATCAAAAATCTACCGCTTTTCTGGATTTACCTTCATCAGGAACGCTCAAAGCCAAACATTTGAAATCCGAAGATGTATAAGTACCGAAACCGTTGAAGAGCTGTATGTAAAAAAATACCTAAAAATAATGACCAAATTCATATAAAGCCAACTTTGCCTGAGGGAGTTGAAACCTAAGTTTCTTAATAATTTATAAATTTATAAACGGACAATTTTAGTAAAGTTTGTTAAATCATGTCAGTACCGAAATACTGACTACCGAGCTGATGATACCCTCGGGGACTGATAGTCCACCAGCAGAGGTATCGACCCAGTGATGTAAAATATTGAAAACAACACGTTATTAATTTCTTGCGTCCGAAGCGCTTTTCTGGATTTACCTTCATCAGGAACGCTCAAAGCCAAACATTTGAAATCCGAAGATGTATAAGTACCGAAACCGTTGAAGAGCTGTATGTAAAAAAATACCTAAAAATAATAGCCAAATTCATCTAAAGCCAACTTTGCCTGAGGGAGTTGAAACCTTAGTTTCTTAATAATTTATAAATTTATAAACGGACAATTTTAGTAAAGTTTGTTAAATCATGTCAGTACCGAAATACTGACTACCGAGCTGATGATAATCTATTACGCAAGACGCTCGTTTCGGCTATACATTAGACTCATCAGTGACGCTCAGAGAAATGTGATTTAATTGTTTACAAAACTATGATCTTTTCGTAATAATGATGATTTTTCTGTCATAAGAACACATTTGTTTCTCTTAAATGAATGTTTTTTTTTCACAACCAGTATTGGAAGATACTTGACAAAATTCAGTCGAGAGAAAATATCACTTCGATAGTTTACATTACACTGATCTTAATAATATAGGTTCTTGATACTGTTGCTTGCTATTGCGTTACTTTAGGATTTCAAAATGTCACTTTACTGTCATGCTGTTATGAGATAATCCACATGGGTCAACACATCACTTTTTATTTTTCAAAATGACATCCAATCAAACAAAAAAACCGTATAGTTTATCAGTATGATGATGTTCTTACGGTCAAAATCTAGAACGTAAAACTAACCCTTGCCCTTTTTAATAATGTTCATGGTAAAAGATCAATGATCTAGAATCAGAAAACTCGAAGCCTTTAATTTGTATAATCAATAGACTACTTCCGATTATGATAGTAATTTCCGATGTTAGCTGATAGCTCCCCTTCTGCTGATTCCCACAATTGTTCATGTCTATGCATTTTCCTATGAAATTAGGTATGCATATTTTATTATTTTGCTTGAAATAAGGAACACAGTTACCAATTCCGGTTCAAATAATAGATAACTGTAAAACGATTCCTCGAAAAAGAAAGTTAATTATTTATTACCATTTGTCACACATGTTTACAATACAAACATAGTTGAAGGTCCTTTTTCTGAATAACAATAAATAATTAACAATTTACGATTTTGAAAGAAAGTCACTTCCGGTTTCACAGTAAATAAAAAATATACATGTATAGTTTCCGCGCTTTTTTGCTGAAAATAAAGAAAATAATATACTATCAAAATTTTATATGTCACTTCTAGTTAAAAGGTAACATTATAATGATTCAGAAAAATCATGACTGCTCATTATACGCACATAAAGTAAGATCAGAAATTGCTTTTTTTCTATCAGATGACTGAGGAAATGCTTGCTTTTTTGTCGAAATGATATCTGTAAATTTGAAGGATTAATATGATTGATTATTATATTGTGATGGTTTACTTTTTTAAATTTTGACCTTGTTGGAGAGTATCCGCATTGACACTCGTACCACATCTTCTTATATCTATAAACAGGTGATCAAACTTGTTTTGATTATGCATTTATAATACGCGTATATACAGAACGAAGATACAAAACATATTTAAATACATTTATACAACTGACATCCGAAATCATAAGTCTAAAAATAGCACACTCAATGTGTGAATATCTTAGTCAATAGATCATAAATGTTGTCTTTTATCTTTATTGACTACTCACATGTTCTTTTCGAATGCTATCAAGATTACCATTAGTAGCTGAATAACTATATCACAATGCCAACTTCACATAACAAATGTCAAAATTGGCAAATGAAAAGTCATAGTCAAAACGATAATGGTATGCCAACAAAAACTTGACTACGACGAATACAGAAGTGTTATGATATTACCAGTAGCAACAATATATCAACATTTACTGAGGTATGAAGTAGTTTTAAAGATACAATCAGCTAACGTTAAAGGTATTTGATAAACATGTATGAGATCTCAATTTAGTGTTAACTTAATTGGAAAAATACAATTATAAAACTACGAGACGACTTTTGCAGAGATATTGTTAAGTTATGTTAAAATTTGTTAAAGGTAACCGATTATTGATAAACGAGTATTCTTTCTGAAACATGCAATGTTAGTTTTGACAATAAATCGCCATTTTTAGCTTTTGTGGTACTTTTATTAGTATTTATCAGTTGTATCACTTGTTTAAAAGTTAATTAGTATATATTTTATATCGTAAAGTGTTAATAATAAAGGTTCGTCTTTCAATCATATAATACTACCTTTTATATAGGTCAGTACCTTCTCAGACCATGTAAAAAAGCTGTATAACGTTGCATCTACCTAATGTTTTTAAACAAATGGAAATAGTAAAAAGATATTTCGTGATATTTCGTTTTAAGGTGATATCAATCAGTGTGTTTCAGACGGTGATAATTTTTTATCAAGATGAAAAAGGTTATTTTTTACCTGCTTAAATCAAATATTTAAAAAATATACCTTCATGTGCTTCTTTTTTAGTGAAATGAGTTCGAAATTTCAGATATTGGCTCAAAATTCGGATTTGGGGACGCATTTTTCCTCCCGACAGAAATGCATAACATTTTTGTTTTTAAATGATAAACACAAGCTATTTTTGTTAAATTATTTAAAAGTTGTCTTTTGTATAAGTATCCTTTAAATTTATGAAACATTTTGTTTAGAAATAACTAAAATTTATGAAATATTTTGTTTAGAAATATCTAAAATTTATCAAATGTTCTTGAATATAGAAAAAAAAACGTACATTTTCACCACCACTGACCGTTTTATCTTATTCATACAGTGACAAATCAAAGATATAAAACACATCTAAAA
The DNA here is from genome assembly GCF_036588685.1 of Mytilus trossulus. Lineage (NCBI taxonomy): Eukaryota > Metazoa > Mollusca > Bivalvia > Mytilida > Mytilidae > Mytilus > Mytilus trossulus. The sequence goes on along the minus strand of NC_086384.1, from coordinate 39,450,101 downwards.
ACAACATAATATACTGACATTCGATGTTAAGTTAATTGCGTTTAATGAATTAATCATAGAACATTTTGTCATTTAATAATATATCACACTTGATATAAAGCAATGTGGCAGATCAATATAGGTTTAAACAAAGTCTAACCTTTTTAAACCACTTGAACAGATGAACACTCAACATTCAACATTCAGTCATTGATATATATATACTAAACAGATATTAAACTGATTTAACACAATTATTTTTAATTGGGCACTCACAATTATGTACTTTTTTATACTAGTATTCAAAACCTATATATGTGTGGTATAGTGGGACGGCTACAGTGCAGGCGATTTAGTGTCACGATATCTCAGTAGCATGGGTTCGAATCCTAGCGAGGGAAGAACAGCAAATGGTCAAATCTAACATTGTTGGTTTGATGTTTAGACGAGTTGTATATACATAATGTACACAGCCATGTATCACCATCATTGCTGGTGATCCGAAGGATAAATCTGTTGTAGAGTTGTCACTGACTCAGACGTACTTATAAATATAATTATGTTCTTTGACTGTATCTTGCATTAATATGTAGGATATTTACTATAGATAATTGAGCTGATCTATAACAATAACATCTCCATGCCTTATATATCATGTACTGTAGAACGCCGCTAGATTAAAACTGACGAGGAAAGGTAACACACGGCCACCGTAGGCTTTATTATTGTGAAGCCTAGGTGGTCGTGTGGTCTAGCGGGACGTCTACAGTGCAGGCGATTTGGTGTCACGATATCTCAGTAGCATGGGTACGAAAGCAAATTTACAGATCTAACATTGTTGGGTTGATGTTTAGACGAGTTGCATATATATATATATATATATAAGGGCCCAGGTGGTCGTGTGGTCTAGCGGGACGGCTGCAGTGCAGGCAATTTACATATCTATCATAGTTGGGTTGATGTTTAGACGAGTTGTATATATATATATGGTTTACACTTGCAGTAATCATTTTAACTAAATTTTGTTATCAAATAGTATATCACTTCTGATTAATATCAAGTTGGAAGACGAACAGTGGGGCATGTCAAAACTGTTGAATATATACTTTTCTACATTTGTATATGCTTTTTATGGAATTGAAAGTCTCTATATCACAATGGCAACTGCGTGCGACATGTCACTTGTTGTATGGTAATACTTGAAGTACTAATAACCAAACATAGCCATGTGGAAAATTCCATTTTAATTACGATAATTGAAAGTCAAGCAAAATACAAACGTTACAATATTACCAATAGCAACAATACACAAACATTTACTGAAGTCTGTTGTAGGTTTTAAAGATTCAATTTACAAAGGGTATATGATAAACGTGTAGCAATTCTAAAGTAACATTTTTGAATAGGTTTTTAGGACTCTTTTGTTCAGTTAAAGTCTTTAATTTTTTTTAAAGGAAACAGATGATTGATAACTAGTATTTTTTATAAAACATGTATTGTTCGTTATGATTGCTAACCAGCATTTTAAATTTCTGTTGAAAACAGATAAAATCAGTTTTGATTTATTACAGTAATATTTGGTTAATTGTTGATTATCATATATTGTATATCGTACAGTTTTCGAAATAATGTTTGTCTTTTGAATATGGTCCATTTCACAGCAGCAGTAATTTGTCACACCCTTGTATATGATTATCTTATACTGCATGTTTATCTTCTTTTGTTTTTCAACAAAAAGGGTAGAACAAACAAACATTTTGTTGTATTTTGTTTTTAAGAGTATAATTTTTTTAGAAGCAACGTAGTTCTAATAACAGATTCGCAGAAGTTGAAATGAAAATTTTCTTAAAATTCACTTGAATGTTACTCCGACATGATATCTGTATAATTTGCTGTGTAGGTATATGTAAAAAAAAAACCTTCGGTATTCCAATTAAGATAATAAAAAAATTAACGACAATTGGCCGATGTTTGTTTTATACATTTACTAAAAGAAGGTACAAATTAAACGTTGATGTATAAAAAAAATGTGATGTTAATTCTATTAAATCATTTAATCACAGACCATTAATTGTCCAATGCTATATCATGTCTGATATACAGCAATATAGACGATGAAAAAACGGAGCAAAACAATGAAATGCATGTAAAAGTTGTTGAACAGGTAAACACAAATCAGTCAGTCAATGAAATATAACGTATACAGATACGATAATTACATTTTCAAAACTAACCGTATCGGCTATTCACATGTTCTTTTTGACGTTTGTTTATGGTTTTCTGAGAGAATTATTTATCACTTTATTACAATGACAGCTTCGTGTAACATTGGTCTGTAGTATACACTAACATTTACCAGGCATGGTAAGTTGAGAGTTTTTGAAACGGGAATTATATGGTTAAAAGATCTTCACCACGATCAAAACACAATTGTTACAAAATTATCAGTAACAACGATAACTTAACACATACTGATGTCTATTATATGGTTAAAATGACAAGTAACAAAGGGTATTTGATATATTTGCCTTAATTCTCAAGTAGGTATAAGGAAATAATTCTTACATATAACTCAACATGCAGACATCTTATACGTTCAGGTATTTTACGTCAAATCTTTTATATTCTTTACATAGCACAAAAATGTCAGTATTCACCTCAAAAGCTTACAAAATCTTTAAACAGGCTTATTCAGAAGGGATAACATAATGATACTGTTGTCAGGTCATTAAAGATTAAAATTGAGAATGGAAATGGGGAATGTATCAAAGAGAAAACAACCCGACCATAGAAAAAACAACAGCGGAAGGTCACCAACTGGTCTTCAATGTAACGAGAAATTCCCGCAACCGGAGGTGTCCTTCAGCTGGCCCCTAAACAAATATATACTAGTTCAGTGATAATGAATGCCACCCTCATTTCCAAATTCTACACAAGAAACTAAAATTAAAATAATACAAGACTAACAAAGACCAGAGGCTCCTAGCATAGGACAGGCGCAAAAATGCAGCGGGGTTAATAGATATAGGAAGATGTGGTGTGAGTGCCAATAAGACAACTCTCCATCCAAATAACAATTTATAAAGTAAACCATTATAGGTTACAGTACGGCCTTCAACACGGAGCCTTGGCTCACACCGAACAACAAGCTATAAAAGGCCCCAAAATTACTAGTGTAAAACCATTCAAACGGGAAAACCAACGGTCTAATCTATATTAACATGTTTATGAGATCTCAACCCTCCCCCTATACCTCTAGTCAATGTAGAAAAGTAAACGCATAACAAAACGTACATTTAAAATTCAATTCAAGAGAAGTCCGAGTCTGAAGTCAGAAGATGTAACCAAAGAAAATAAACAAAATGACAATTATACATAAATAACAACAGACTACTAGAAGTTAACTGACATGCCAGCTCCAGACTTCAATTAAACTGATTGAAAGATTATGATTTCATAATATGAATATCAAGCACAATCCTTCCCGTTAGGGGTTTAGTATCATACCATCATAACATATATGAGAAGAACATAGCCCGTGTCATGCTAGCAACTGTTTTTTTTAATAGATGTGTTGCATATTTTGGCTTTAATATTGATTTACTTATAGGGTCTTTGCATCGGAACTAAACACATTTATTTAAAAAAAAAACAGTTGATGTCTGGAGCTGGCATGACAGTTAACTGCTAGTAGTAGTTGTTATTTATGTATTATTGTCATTTTATTTATTTTCTTTTGTTACATCTTCTGACATCGGATTCGGGCTTCTCTTCAACTGAATTTAAATGTGCGTATTGTTATGCGTTTACTTTTCTACATTGGCTAGATGTATAGGAGGAGGGTTGATATCTTATAAACATGTTTAACCCCTCCGCAATTTTGCGTCTGTCCCAAGTCAGGAGCCTTGGGCCTTTGTTAGTCTTGTATGATTTTTAATTTTAGTTTTTTGTGTATAATTCAGAGTTTAGTATGACGTCCATTGTCGCTGTACTAGTATACACATTTTTAACGGGCCAGCTGATGAACAACTACGGGTGCGGGAGTTTCTTGCTACATTGAAGACCTATTGGTGGTCTTCGGCTGTTGTCTGTTCTATGGTCGGGTTGTTGTCGCTTTGACACATTCCCCATTTCCTTTCTCCATTTTATTAACTAATTTGAATATATTACTGTGACTCTTCTGTTCTGTTAGGTTTAGATATTTAAAAGAAAATCGGTGACTGATAAATAGACATTCCTTATAAAACGTGCATTGCTCGTTCTTTTTGTTAATCGCCTTTTAAAATTGATGTCGTAAATAGATTAATTAGTTTCATTACAATATAAATTGGCTAATTATTGATTTTTATATATTTCATATCAGACAGTTTTTCAAATTTATAGTCCCCTTTAATTAAAAACAACTCCACTTCACATTTCGCAGCTATTCGTGTCATTTTCAATGGTTGTCTCCTGCCACACATCCTTTTTTTTTTTAATAATCTTTACAATACTGGAAATATTATATAGTAAATAGAAATTTCGTCGTATTTTGATATAATTCAATTTTGGATGTAACACATCTTCTGATTAGCAAAAGTTGTTTTTGTTTATCAGCTCATACATGTAGACACAACTTTATCAACGTTTTTTTCATGGTGTACGTTTTTAGTTTGTTTTTACTTTCGTGGTAATTAACATGATTAAATACATCTATATCACAATGTTTAGTTCATGTAAAATTATTTATCGCTATTTTGTGCATTTTTCCTTTGATATTTTTTGTGAAAATTTTCATATCATGCTTTTCGCTTGAGATGGAAAAATTATCGCTAGAAACTAAGGAGGCCACGTGGCGTTGCTAACGAAATTGACATTGAAATTGACAACGTCGTCATAGGTAAAATAGCGATAAACAGATTATCATTGGTCATCTCAACTCGATTGCTTTTCTCACTTTCGCTGTGCCAGCTCAAGCGAGGAAATCAATCTCGTTGAGATAATCAACGATAATCTATAACTATAGTACACATTTGTAACAAACCAAGCACGGAGAGGAGAACAAACTTAGATACATATGGTGAATGTAATCACAACAGGAACTCGACAACGTCAAAAACACGTATATTATGATCCAACCATAAGCAACAATGAATACATATTTTTTGAGATATGCAACAAGTTTAAAGAGCCAATAAACAAAGAAAAAATGTTAAAAGTGTCTTATTTCTTGATCAGTATTAAACTTATTTGAAGAGATTATTGTTGCACTTTTGTTTATTAAAAGTTAAGATAAAAGCAGGAAATTCAATATAATAATTGACGAACATTGCTTATAAATATTTATTGCATGTAGTGTTCGCTAGTTAATCGTCATTTGAAGTGTTTGTTAAAACACGATTTAAACAGTTTTTTGACAGTATAATTTGTTTAATTATTGGTTATCATATATTTCATATATTTTGAAATAGTTCGTTTCATATTTATCATTGCTTTCCACGCCCTTGTAAATGCTTGATTAACTTACTTTATAATGGTAAACAAATTGGAATAATAATCATTTATTTCGTCGTACAATGGATTGATTATTTTTCATGGGTACCAATTTTCGTGAATTGAGGAAATATTGAATCAACGTGGATATTTGATTTTGTTGTTTTGCCAAAGTTTGCATACAACCCAACAGCAAATTTGTACTTCATTGAAAATTAACATTCGTGGTTCATTGTACCCGCAAAATCCACAAAAATGTGTGTCCAAAGAATCAAGTTAATCCACAATATTTCGTTGTAAGGATATCAAATTTTAAATGAAACCGTTTTTTAAACGACAGAGAATGATATGCTTAAATATTTCGTCGATATAATATCTGTAGAATTTGCTAGTTATATGAATTTGAACGATCGGCATCCAATTAAGAATAAATCTATCACCGCTAGTTCCAGATTTAACATTGTTTTTCTTATGAATACAATGATTTAACTCAAAATACAAAAATATGTGAATGTATACAAAAAAAAAAAAAAATAACAAAAATGCCGAACTCATAGGAAAGTCTCTAAACAATTGGCAATATCAAAAACTCAAATACATCAAATTAACGAAAGGATAACAACTTTAATGCTCCTGAATTAGTAAAAGATTTTCTTTTTAAGAAAATGCTGGATTAAAACTGATTTTATTGCTATCTAAACATCTCACGTGTATGGCAGTCGCAGAAAACTCCATTCTATTGACAAAGATGTGTGAAAATATGGTACCGACATTTGTTCCTATATAATTGCGTTAAATGAAATAATCCAAACATGTATTACCCCTGATATATTGCAGTTTAATGGTCGAATAAATTGGTTTCAACAATGTTTTACGTGTAAAACCACAGTTTACAAAATCACCATGTTTCATTGAAATTTATAATATACAGGTATAATACTTTTTGGTTTTTCAAACGATTGCTTAGGTTTTCCTTGGAAATTTATACCTCTATGTTACAGTAGTACATTCTAGTAACATTGTCTATTGATCTATAGTGGACATTTGCAATAAGCAAGAATGGTAAGGCGAAAAAGATTACATTAACCCAGTAATTGTAAGCTAACAGGAAATAGACTACGTATAATACAAAAATGTACAAATGTCTTGGTATCACTAGTAGCAATTACATAGATGTATTAACTGTGGTCTGCCAAAACTTGAAAGATACATAATTTAAAATGTTGAATATGTCCAAGAAATTTATTTCATTAAAAACAACATATCAACTCATTAAGATAATGAACTTTTGTATAGAATTGAATTCACATGTAAACTTTGTTGAGTAACCTAATGTGGATGTTTATTTATACAAACGTTGTTATGAAATAATTACAGATCATTAATTTTGTCATCCAATAATATATCACGCCTGGTATATGGCAATTTGGAAAATGAATAGAGGGTTTCAGCGATGTATTACCTTTCAAAACTGTTTAAAGGCGAAACATATAACATCATTTGCTCATGCAATTACATAATAAACAGTCATACTCACCGATTTGACTCAATTTATCGCATTTGATTTATGACATACTAAAACATATAGCCAAAAAAGAAAAAGTAAAAAATATACAATAAACAAGGCATGTACTCGATATAGATGTATATAGAGAGCAAACTGGTGTAATTGTGTTTTGTAAAATCTGGTTTATTTCATTTCATAAGTTCACAATTGAGAATTGAAATGGGGAATAGGTCAAAGAGAAAACAGCACAACAAGACAGCAGAAGGCAACCAATTGGTCTTCAACACAGCGATAAAATCCCAAAAACCGGGGGCCGGTATCCGCTGGTCCATTATTAAAATTATGTACTAGTTAAGTGAAAATGTACGTCCCATAATACTTCAATACATATGAATGAACTAAAATAAAGAGTTTTGTTATAAAATAACAATAAATAATCTGTATAAGAGTCAGTTTTTTTTCATCGGATCGACCAATCAATTTCAATAATGACATATTTTTTCCTTTAATAAGTGTACATGTACAATTCATACGAAATCGCCAGCTATTGGGATGAATTGACCGTCATTGTGTTAGTTGTTGTGCTACGGTAATTTTATGTATTCTTGTCTTTAGTTTTTAATAATGTGCTTTGTTTTTAAGCCTTTTCGGTTTTTTTTCCATTTGTTTTATATTGAAAATGAGTATAAATAAAAGAGGGACGAAAGTTACCAGAGGGACAGTCAAACTCATAAATAGAAAATAAACTGACAACGCAATGGCTACAAAAAAAAAGGAAAACACAAACAATAGTACATATGACACAACATAGAAAACTAAAGAATAAACAACACGAACCCCACCAAAAACTAGGGGTGGTCTCAGGGGCTCCGGAAGGGTTAGCAGATCCTGCTCCACATGTTGCATCCGCCGTGTTGCTTATAATTTAACAAATCCGGTAAATAGTCTAATTCGGTAGGTCACATTCATGCTAGGTGTTGCCTATTGAACCCTTATTTTTTTCGATTAAAATTTGAATTACAAAACGAAATGTAAATGGACATAAACGTCTTACTACTGGAATGATCAAGTCACGTAGAGACAACAGTGGTATACAGCGGTTAAAATTCATAAATCTATTGATAATGTAATGTACACTAGTTTAACATTTAATACACATCTATACATCTTGTTTAGCTACCTGTACATAAGTTTTGTTCACACTTGTAAACTGTATGTCATCTAAATGTTCATTACGTAGAACAGAATTCAAATATTTAAACAACTTTTCTAGCAGTTAGGGAACGACCATTTGACTTAAAAAAAGGGGGTGGGTGGATTTTTACAATATTTAATTAACAAGAAATCGTGTCATACGGATGATAAGAATGAACATATAATCTGAATCCAAAGTTTCCTCATAAATTATAGTGTCAAATGTTGAATTGGTACCATCGTATAAAAAAACTAAATATAAAACTTTCTCGAGAGAAAAAAAAATCTGACTCTGAACAACCCCCCCCCTACCCCCCCCCCCCCCCCCCCTTCCCCGGATTTCTCGATTACGCATTTAAACGTAAGTTGCATCAGCGTGCTTTCAGACGAAGAAAAAGAATTGCGATGTTAAGGATCAATACAATTCTATCTTTTTAGTATGTCACAAATGGTATTTTTTCTCCAAGGAGTATTTGGCAAAAGGCGGGGGTAATGTTTTTTTTAAACTTTATTTTAACGGATCTGACAAACAATCAATTAACCTCACCCTTTTTCAGATATTCATTTATGAGTGAATCGGTGTTTGAGTAAAGACCAGTGCTAAATATTTCTGTCAGTGTGTACTTCCAGTCGATTCGGAAAGACCTTTACAAATAAATTATGTGTTCGGCACTGATAATGAATGAGAGGGGATAATAAGGCTACGTAAAGTGTTTTTTTTTTTTATCAAATAACTATATCAAGTTTGACAAATATTTCTGTAAAGAACTTTATTAATAAGTATCAATTTCATATAAAAATCGTTTCTTTTTTAATTATACATGGGAAAATTAAAGTTCTGAATACCTTGTTTTGTGCACACTTAACCAACACAAGGTCTACATTGACTATCGACAGCATGTAGACAAAACATGATTTAAACTACATGTAAACATTGAGTTTTATCAATAGGAACGTAACTGTGTTTAGTTTATTTGTGAGTTACACTAACACAACACCGACTTTAGGTCAATGTGAACACGGCCTTATATATAATTGAATTTTATTGGATTTATACATTTAAAAGGCCTTAATTTGTATTGTCTGATTTAAGATAAAGCAAAGCCGATTTAATCGTACTTAGGACATGCACTCTCCAGTCGAATTAGAGTTATATCCCTTTGTACACCAACTTGTATTTGTATTTATGTTTTTTTGGTATAATTGCAGGGTCATTCACTTGTGTTTGTTTGCATTTAAAACAAAACCATCTAGAAACTAGAGCATTTAATTTTCTTCCGTGCACGAACCTGTTTACAGTTATGAATTAACGGTTTTCAAAACCTTGATCCTTTTGTAATGCTTAGAATGTTCTCCCCATGAATTTATTTTCTTATTTATATAGGTTTTCAACTTTTTGAGAATTTTTGGTCCCAAATGCACTTCAAATTTGTACTTTGTTTGGCATTTTAACCTTTTAGTTTATCAATCGACGTCTGGCGTGCAAAATTTCGTTTTCAAATTTGTTATGAGTTCCTATTCATTCGTTGTATAAATGATGACTTTATGATAGAATTTGCCGGTACATGTAAGTCCTTAACGGGATGATATCCAGCCATTAAGTATTATATAACGCCCCTTTTATTTTGTGTTGAATTATATTAAAAAGTCAATGTGCTCCCTGTGATGTTATCTAGTTGTTACCGTATACGTAAGTATGTAATGCAATTGTTTATGCTCTAACATTGTTTAGAAAAATGAAATGTATATCTATTGGGATATGTCCTTTTTTTATGTTATATTACTTTAATGACAAAGTCTGACAAAAGCGGATATTATCAACAAATATTTGTCAATTTACCATGATGAAATGATTGCTTGCAGTTTATGAAACAAAAGGCATGTACATATTTACACATATGCATCATCTATATGTACAGCTATCAATTAAACACTTAGTAATACTTAAATTTAAACACAAAGAATTTCTGTTTCTACATTTACAAATATTTGCAAAACGTTTGAATGTAAGGAAATTTCCGTTTCACGGGTGCGATTTAAACATTGATTAATGTATATTCCCATACAATCATTGTTAAAAATTATGTAAAACAAATTCACTGTTCTTTTGTGCCATTTTTATTATGCACTTAGATATTATTTTAAGTAGCTTAAAAAGATAATACACTCAACAATATAAAGCACATGACCCCGTTGGTTTCCGTTAACAAAGTCATACAAACTGACCTTACTGCACCATAACTGTCTTGTACGTACCATTATCAGTGATATTACAAGCGATGGGAAGGAACTCGAAGGTAAATGAATAAAAAAAATACTTTTTGGACATAAATTCTCTGAAGAATACTAAAATCATGCAACAATTACAAGATGTATACAAAATGTCCGCATCAAATGAAAAATCTTATTTTTTAAAGTCTGGTATTCTCTGAATGTGTTTTTATACTACATAAAACAAAAAGAAAATTGGAAATGTGTCAAATCTTTGATACTCAAATCTGACCTTTTTGACAGTAAATATCAGAAAATAATAAAATAAAATAAATATTATATCAAACTACTAAAACACACAATCATCTATTATTTGTCATTTCACAGAATCAAACAATCTCTTATTTAACAGTAATATCAGTAAGAAATTAGATAAGAATGCAAAATTCTGCTGAATTCTCGTCGCAATAACTATTTGCTTCTAAATTTGATAAAGTTCACATCAGGACACACAAGGTGCTAAACAATAATGGAAGAGTTCTCCTTTAAAGTATGAACTATTTGTTTTTGCTTGTCTATCTAGAGTTCATGGGGGGGACACAGACTTTTGCTTCTAATATTACTATATAGCTACAATAAATAAAATGAAAGTTACAGGGGGGGGTGCAGAATGAGGAATGACAGACAATAGTTGTCTTCTCATAAATATTTAATTGTTTTAATCTAGATCTAGCGAGTTCGAAGACGAACTGACAAGGGGAGGAGCTTGGTTTCATAGAGCAACTGGAGAAGCTTCATATTTAGCTGATGCTGAAAAACATTATGAAACCGGAGCAGCATGGGGTCAGTCTTGGGACGAGAAAAATGTTAACTCTATGAACTTCACATCCTAATTATGTGTCTTTCTTTAAAAACATTATCTACGATATGTGTGAAAACGTCCGGCTTTTTATTAAAATCCTCGGTTATTCATCTCCGTATGTGACTTTGATATTGTCTAGCACGTTCCGAAGCAACATTATATCCAATTTATTGAGATATATTCCCGATACTCCAAAATTATCATCATTGCAATTATAAAGAGGAATATCGATCTCAGTCGGCCTTTATAAGGAATGCTCTTAATTTAAACAACGGCAAAACAAGGTAAAGGAAAATAACTCTTACTTTCCATAATATATCCGTTCTGCATTTACAAAAGTCAATTCCATCAATGCTTTCCTTAATATTTTTGTGTTACAAAATTTAAAAGAGGTATACCCAAATGCTGAGAATATATTTAACCAAATGGTTAACATAAACATATCAGGTATTTTTTAAGAGAAATATTCCTTAACATAGGCCGATCTCTTAAAGAAATAATATAGACGTCGCTTAGCACCTAGTAGCAAAGTAGTAATACATCATGTAGGAAATCATTGAAAGCAATAACTACAAAAAGAATAATTGTTAGAAAGAGTTTTGTCTTCAAAAAAATTAAAGGAACATAATGTAATGTGTATAATGTGTACAATGTGAACTAATGTTACTATGAGGAATGCGATGGTATACCACAATGCAAAGATGTGATAATGTTGTAGTTCTCGTGTGTTTTTGAAAGATTCTTTTGTACAACATGACAAAGAAGAATATTTACAAACAAGATCTAGAAGCCACATTTACCGACTGGTTACCAGGGGGGACTGGTACTGCTGCATTGCCATATTCTCCAAAGGGACTGGCATTCAGATTGTAATGGGGATCTCTTAGATACGCGTGTATGTATTATATTTTCAATATATGAACACAAGTTTGATTTTGTCAGGTTATATGGACTGTATTATTTCAATATAACTATAATTGTAATGATGTCCTCATGGATAAACTACTCGCAATATTAAATTTGACAAATTTATAAGAAATTATTTCAATTTCTCATGTGCATATACTTGAAAGTAAAATTGATTACAAATGTATCTTTTTGCCTTTAATGAAAAGAATGCTACATTTGAATTTTGTTCAGATATTATAACTGAAATTGGTATATCAATTTCATATTTTGCATACTCTTAGCCTAATGACATGATATGTGATGAGTAAGGGAGTAATATTTGAATAAATGGGTATGATAACACATCGTTTTATTATCTAACTAAGACTTGCATGCTATGTTGTAGCTAATATGGCCTTTATGGGCCTTCTAACGGCTGAGTAAGGCATACATCCAAAGGAGTATCGAAAATGGGCTAAAAGTCAAATCGGATACGCTCTTGGAGATACTGGGAGAACTTTTGAGGTTGGCTTTGGAGTTAATTCTTCTACACAACCACATCACAGGGGAAGGTTCTTTCTTTTTTTCATTAAATTCTAAACGATATAGAATACATTTTTTATCAGAAAAGCTACAATTTTATAATTCTTATCAGAGATGATAGATACAATGTACATACTGTAGCTATCATATTTAAATTTATTTTGAAAAATATTAATACAAATCGTTAAAAATTCGGAATAGATGTGGATGCCAACGCCAACAGCAACACAGTTACATGTTTGCTAGGTATCTCTTTTTGAACTCTTTGTGTCCTAAATGAAAGCTTATATAAATGGTCGTTTTATTATAGTTTTTCTGTACAACATGCCATGGGTTTGTTTGTTTCTAAATTGGATAGAGGTAAAGGGGATAGTTGAGTTTTCTACAGAACATGTTTAACCCCGCTGCAGTCAAGAACCTCTGGCTTTTTGAGTTCATTTTTATGTTTTGCATTTAAGTATGGCCTCCATTATCAACGAACTAGTATATTTTGTAAAGGAGACAGCTGAAGCACGCCGATAAGTGCGAACTTTCCTCGCTGTGTTGAAGACCCATTAATTGAAACATTCCCCATTAACATTTTCAATTTTATTCATTTAAAAATTTAACACACATGTCATAACCTAATCTTTTACACGTCTTATTAATCTCACATTTGTAGATTTAGATTAATTTTGAAAATAGCCAAGTATAATACTGATTGATTGATTTGATTTATTTTACACATTTCTCAAACTAACTACTACATTCCACTTCATGTCCAATGATCCCAGTACCTTGTTCCTGGGACCAGCAACAGCAGAAAAGGCCCAATCCACATACCCTGTATGGTGCTCTAGTAGGAGGACCAGATCAAAATGACAAATACACAGACGTCAGGACTGACTATGTTAGCAACGAGGTGGCTTGTGACTACAACGCTGGATTCCAAGGAGCTGTTGCAGGTATTATAGAAAAAGAACGCTTATATTTCTATATTAATACTAAAAATTAAGGTTCCTTAATTTTATTTGAATCTATAATAACAAATACACAGCCTTTTTATAGAGCTGACATGGCTTATCGTATCTTGCCAGATCCACTTGCAATTTATATACGATGATAAAATTTTAAGTATTATATGATGTTTTGAAATATATTTGAAATTTGACGCTATCGAATGATTTCGATGAATAATAATTGGTTATTTAATATATACATTGCTTACTCCTAAAAGTACACATGTTCGTTCGCTTTTAGACAATTGACAATTTTCAAACTTATAAAGGTGAAACGGGTCTTATCACCATATCTTAAGGCCCCGGATCTGCTTAGTTTCGAGTGCTTTCATTCATTATAAGTTGAGTGTCATATTATAATGATAGTAGTTTATAAATAGATTGCGATATTTGACTTTAACTAAGCTTGCTAATCCAACTGGGAGAAGACTTTATAAGTTTTGAATAACTAGTGTCTCACTCCATTTGAATATTCAAGCAAATAAGACATGTATAAACTATTGATAATCTGACATCAAAGGTAACCTGAGACTTGTTCGTTATGTTTCTGACTTTGGTATTATTTCAATATTTATTATTTTGGTTCTGTCGTTGCTTTTGCAGAGTAATCTATAAATGAATAATACATAACAAGGATAGTAGCATTCACCATAGACAGTGCAACTTACCAAACATATAACTTACACCATACTTGAAAATAAAAACGATCTGATTTAACTGTAGACAAACAACAATGAAATGGACCAACACACGAGCCAGATAGCCTGTATCGGTAAAGGCCCTAAAATGTTGTAAGGGTAAGTCGATTTAACTTTTAAACGAACTTCCCTTTTACTATTCGTAAAACTTCTCATAAATTAGCATTCAGAAAATTGGATAACTACAACATTGAAGAAGATAAAAACGGATCATGATATTCAGAAAGGTTGCTGAATGCGATAAAAGATATGCTAGAAGAGATGGAATCAACACGTTCAAAATTCCATGCGTCCGAGACGCTTTTGAAATCAGAGGATGTATAAAAACTAAAACCGTTAAAGAGCTATATGACATATTTACCTAACATTAACAGCCAAATTCTTTAAAACTTTGGTTAAGCCAGTTGAAATCTTTGTTTTCATAATTTATTATCGGACAATTCTAAAAAGGTTTGTTGAAACTTGTTGCAGAATGATATTTTGTAGAAAAATATCGAACTCCGAGAACAATTTTAAACAGAAATTCCCTGCGCAAATGACAAAATAAAAGGCTCAAACAAATGACGAATTCGGTCAACCGTCATATTCCTGACTTGGTACAAGCATTTTATTATAGTACCCGGTATATAACGAATACGGCATTGTAAGTGGTAAGCGTGTACTGTTATGCAACATCTAGCCATACGTTTGGGGATCCAACAGTGTGTCCTTGTTTAACATATTTGTTTTCATATTCATTGTTATTCAATGAGTGAGCGGACAAAAAATCATTCGCATTGGCTATGTGTATGGTTGGCAAAAAAGTTTTGGGTGGGGTGAATCATCTTCTACATTAGAAAATGCCTGTACCAAGTCAGGAATATGACAGTTGCTATCCATTCGTTTGATGTGTTTGGACTTTTGATTTTTGCCTTTGATTCTGGACTTTCCTTTTTGAATTTTCCTCGGAGTTCAGTATTTTTGTGTTTTATCTTTTTATTACAACCAAGTTGATGACAAGTTTCTTCCTAGAAGAAACTTTACTGCTGGTGAATTATTCCACGAGCGCATCATTAACTTGGTAGCTTTATGCGTGATGAATACAAATAATAAAAAGAACAAACCGGCTGGGACGTCGCCCGGGTTACCAAGGTCCCCTTTTGCTGCACAGAGCACTGTAGCATTTGATTTATGTGTTTCACGGAATATCCTCCGGGATACCACTGATTTGACGTAGGTTCATCCAGAAGGTCATTACTACTTTAAAAATTCAGATACTCTTCATAGATTAAAGCCATGTTCCGTTGATATTTTTGACTGTTTGAATACACCTGCTGCTACAAGTGAATCAACACCTATCATTTCTTCTTGTAAAAACACAAAAAGAAAAGGAGCACGTGTAAGACATGTCATATGTTAATCACCACTCCCGATTTCACCAATAACTTAACAGGAAAAAACGTATTTTATTAAATCTTTTGAGCCAATGGACTGTTCCACGGACAAAGGTGTGTACGGAACTTTATGTTGGTGAAACTCGACAAACTTTAAGTAAAAGGATGAACCAACACCGGTTTGATAATAAAGATCCGCAATTCAGGGTTCTTTATTACCATTTTAATCAACCGGACCATGATCCTTCGTTATCTATGAAAGTACGCATCATCCAGAAAATTTATCACCACTCAAATAGTCCTGTACTTAATAATACTCCTTTCCGAAAACATAGAGAAAATTTCTGGATAAGGGAACTAGGTACTGCAATGCCATATGGCTGCAATGATAATGTAAAAGGATTAGGAAATTTGTCGAGTCCAGCCATATTAATGTAATGAGTTTTTTTTAATACTACCTTACGAAACCAATGTAGTCATGGACAAAAACATTACCATCGGCCTAATGTATAACGTCTTCCAAATCGAGATCGGCCTCTGGAAGCCTTAATGACCTTCTTTCTCTTTTGCATCATACGTGAGGGTAACATTACATTAGAACTATTCTATTTTCAATGCCGGTTAATTTTCTAAAATGTTTGAGAGATTATGCACTTGACAAAAGAGGCACCAATACATTTTCACTAATATACAGTATAATTTGTGATGTAGCTCTTTTCCGTCTCTCAAAACCAGTTAGGTCGGAACCTTTACATGAGGAAAATAGGAAATTTCTTTCTGTTTACCAATAGAGGAATTGATGCAATCAACATCATCAACGTTCTTCATCACAAAGAGTTAACATCTAAAATTCCTATTTATTTTCAAAATCAATCTGTTTTTATTGTATCCTACAGTTACACCAAAACCATTGCACCCACAATATTTAACTATAAACAAGCATTACAGGACCTTGATTAAGAACAATACTTTAACAAACCTCTAACATGTGACTGTTCCCACTTGCCTTACAATTAAAGCCCCTCTGGCTATGTTATTACTGGGGATCTAAACATAATTCAACATGAAAATTTCCGAAAGGTGATTTCTAGTGGTCCTTAGTTTAGAGAACCCCAACATATCAATTGGAACCATAACTTCAAAATAACTATGGATTCCATCGCGGACTACGCCAGAGCATGGGCTAAACGAGAAGAAGTTCTACTGGAAACTTTGTCAGAATGGGCCAAAACAATCAGGTCTCTGATAAAACGTCGCATTCATAAGTTGAAAAACTGTGTGAATGATCGACCTAAATCAATTTTCAATGACAAAGAGGCTGTAAATTGTCTATCATCTCTTCAAGATAAGTATGCTGTTGTTCCTGCGAACAAAGCTTCAGATAATATTGTCTTTATATGTAAATCGTATTACTACGAGTGTCTTATAAAAGAATAAGGAATAAAACATACAAAAACATATCATTTGACAAGGATGAGAATTTGGCGAATCATAAGTCCTTCATGGCTTCTATGAACATTGCATTGAACAACAAATCGGAGGACTTACCTTGTTTGTATTGGATACCTAAACTTCACAAAATTCCGTAAAACAACGGTACTTTGCCGGCTCATCTGCATGTTCTACTAAAGAATTGTCCACTAGATTGACTATAATTCTGTCCGCAGTTAAAGAGGGTCTTCAGATATACTGTGAAACTGTTTACTCGCGTAGTGGTATTAAGCATATGTGGATTCTTAAAAACTCTAAAGAACTTCTGGATAATTTTAAATCTCGGTCTTTTTCTGAAATAAGTTCTATTAAAACTATTGATTTTTCAACCTTGTATACATCCATTCCACAAGTGAAATTGAAAAACCGTCTAACAGAAATAATCCACAATGCTTTTCATCATAACAATGGTAGCATACGCTATAAATTTATCACCCTGGGATACCATAAGGCATTTTGTTAATAAGGAACAAAAGGGTAAAACATACTTCACAGATGAACAAGAGAGCAGTATGTTGCAGTGTCTTATTGACCACATATTTGTTGAATTTGGAGGTAGACTTTTCAACAAATTGTCGGCATTCCTATGTGCCTCTCCTTGCCGACCTCTTCTTATTTACATATGAATAAAAGGTAAAAACACAAAAATACTGAACTCCGAGGAAAATTCAAAAAGGAAAATCCAAAATCAAAAGGCTAAACCAAAAGACCAAATACATCAAACGAATGTATAACAACTGTCATATTCCTGACTTGGTACAGGCATTTTCATATGGAATAAACATTTACCAACTTATTCGGTATTCAAGAGCTTGCAGCTCCTATTCAGACTTTGCAAAACGTCACCAGTATCTGAACAGAAAGTTGATGAACCAGGGGTATGTCAAAGAACGTCTCGTCTTTTTTCTAAAAAAGTTCATCGAAAGATACAGAGAACTCGTTGCCAAATATTCCGTATCAACTTCAAAAATAATACAAGATGGTCTTGAAGTATAGATTTTGCGTACTGACGTTGGTTATCATCTTAAAAGCGTGTTATAGTATCCTTTTATTTGTTTTTATTAATATAACCTGTACTGTTAAGTCAGTTTTTTGAGATATTCTTTTGAAGTGAATCTGTGGTTATGTTAAACATCATACTTTGAATGACAAAATAATTTCATTTATTAATATTACTTTTACTTATGGATCTTGACATACTATGAATGAAAAAACGGTTTTATTCAATAATACTACTTTTTCTGTTAAGTCTGTTTTTTATGATATACATTTGACGTGAAACTGTACTTACGTATCCCGTTTTACTTTGAACCACAAAATTCTTTTTTTTATTATTATTACTTTTTCTCTTAAGTCTGTTTTTTGTTATATCAACTTTACGTGACTCTGCATGTATGTATGCCGTCATACTTTGAACGACAACATTATTTTTATGTCTACCTGTGCGAATTTCAAACGCGCAATTTTACATCAGTACTTAAAACCTTCTACATTTAAGGGTATACTTTACAAAGATAAATTAAGTCGTATAAGAAAAGCAAAATGAGTATGTTAAATTTGATGTATGCCTTTTTGTGGTTCTTCGTTTCATTTGTTGTTTTTATAGTAATATTAAGATGATTACACAATATTGACTGCTGTACTCCTATTTTTGACGTTTTAACTCTTTGAGTATGTTTGTTTAATTCATGCATCGTTGACAATGTGATAGAATTTGATGGGACTGTCATACAAGTGAGAAGTTTAGCTAGCTATAAAACCAGGTTCAATCCACCATTTTCTACATTTATTCAGAAATACCTGTACCAAGTCAGGAATATGAAAGTATTTACCCATTCGGAAAGTCTAAAAAGGATCCAAACATCACAAAATGCATCTTCTACTTTCAGTAGATAAAGGAAATATAATTACACTTACTAGTTAAGGATAATATTCAGAAAATGTAAAATCATAAAAAAAGTGAACTCCGAGAAAAATGCAATCGTAAAGTCCCTAATCAAATCGCGAAATCAAATGACAAAACATTGTTTAATTTCTTAAACTCGTACCTATTCTAGATGCAAAGGACTTTCATAGTCTTCATTAGCAATGCATTGTTTCCGATATTCATATACCACACAACCAAAATAAGAATGTGTAGAATTATTCCAAATAATTATGTTTTTTTACCAAAAGAATGACTCAGATGTATTTTGCATTTTTCAGTTTTTAAATCTCTTCAACTATGAATTCATTTTAGACTTTCAACTGTTTTGATTAAAGTGCCACTGATTAGTATTGTCTTAATGAATCATGCGTCTGGCGTACATAATTTGAAATCTAGTATATTTGATGGGTTATCAATAGTCGTATAACACTGAAGTTTTTGTATAACTCATAACTTTGTAACAGTGCCTATACATTCTCTTAATATTTTCCTTTTTTTCCAATTTAACTGTACATCTTTTTGTGGGACCTCGTGTAATCATAAATGAATTTTTTTTATTGTGTAATGAAGTTAATTATTGAATAACGCGAGATTGCAGAATCACGTACTATAATGAAACATACATATAATGCAATTACATGTAAATCGTGTTATGCAACAGTAGTTATATTTTTAGGTCATCTTGATAATAAATGAAATGACTTCTAGATGACTATATAGAAACGAAACAGAGCTGCATTTTATTGCGCTCATGCCCTGTAAATTGTTTATTTAGAGACTTTAGAATTTGAATAAATGTTTTTACATTTGTACGAATCTAATATAAGAATTTGAGTCAAATCGGTGAACATGAATTTGGCAGCTAGTACCCCTTCAAATAGAGAGAAAATTAACGGATCGGTAGGTTGCAATCGTGGGTTGTTAAAGGGGGAATAGCTACGAGATATATCAAAAATCATTTTTTTTTCTTTTTCTAAATCATTAATAAAAATGAAAAAGTTAAATTATCATTTGCTTTTATCAGCTAAAATGATTCAATTTTGTCAAATAAAGCTACTAGTATAAAAATGGATTACGAGTTATTCACTTGCAATTAAGCGGAAAAGTTGACCTCATTAAATCCATATTCATGTGAACTCTTTAACCCCGTAGAAAGTGATAGAATGACGCATTCATTGTCCGTGTACGGGTATTTAAAGAAAAAGAATGTCAACATTGAAAGTGAAACAAAGGTAAATAGTGTTTGATTAACTGATTCGATCCACACAAAATCATTCTTATAGAGATAAGAACGACGATAAACATGATTGTTTTTTCTACAATACAAAATTTAACAGACCTATAACAATTCAATTGCACGATTTGCCTAATCTATTTATATCTGTGTTTATGTTTACATCGCACATATAGTCATAGCTAAATTTCACACGACACGAAGCAACATCTTATTGAGACCATGTCCTTTAAATTGTTTATTCTATAATTTTTTTAAAGATTTTTTTTTTACATTGTTATAAATAAACATGAAAATTTGAGTCAAATCGGTGAACAAAAATTTGTCAGAGCTAGTGCCCCTTTAATAAACTATTCGATTGTATATATAAAGGTTCGTACTGTACAGGTATTTGACTTTTTCTTACTAAGCAGTGTATTGTTTCGAAAATATTGCATGGTTATTTTTTAACGATGGTTTAAGGTGTTAATTGCTGTATTAAACTGACAAATAGCGAGACATACAAGGTTTATGTCATATGACACATTTAACTTAGACTAGTGATACAATGCATTTATCAGATCATTACAGAATTATTTAAACCTCGAGTTTAAGAGTCATAGAAAAGAACTTAGTAAATTGCCTATACAATTGAGAATTGAAATGAGGTTTGTCAAAGAAACAGCAACCTGACCAAATAACAGATAACAGCCAACAATCATCATAAATGGATCTTCTATTAAACGAAAACATCACGCACCCTTAACTGCGAAAATATATAAATGAATTCAAATAAAAAAAACCACACAAGACTAACAAAGGCCAGAGGCTTCTCACTTGGAACTGGCGCAAAAATGCGGCAGGGTTAAGTATATGTTGAGCAATGTCAAACACCCCCCTATACATTTAGCTAAAGTAGAATATACAAACAGAAGTAAAACACACAGTAAAACTACATTTAAAAGAAGTCCGAGTCCGATTCAGAATATGTAACAAAAGAAACTAAGGAAAATGACCAATAGATATAGGAAGATGTGGTGTGAGTTCCAAGCATGCTTAATTAATTCACACCTCCATTATTACGAGCAGCGTCAGCCATCCACAGAGCTTCATCTTCAGAATGAATATCTGCAAGCGATCCGTTCTGTTCTCTGCATTGTTCCTTCAAAACAGAGATAATTCTTACTTCAAAACTCTCTTTTATGAAGTTATAATCACTAGTCATAATGACATTACTTATGATTAAAATAGAGAAACACTATTTAACTCAATAGAGCTGCTGAATATATTAAATGACAATATTGACAATGGAAACTAACATTAATAATTTAGAGGTTTCGCAATATTTATTAGCGAGATAGATTACATTTGTTTTACTGCATGTCCATTTATGAATCAAATCAATGTAAGCGCTATAGACATTTAATAAAAAAAAAACTAAAGCAAAAATAATGATGAACATTATGGCAGTACTGCTTAAAATGTTTACCACAGCTAATTTATCAGATTTGGTCTCGGACATTCGATGCACTGAAATCCGCTCGACGTGGTACAAGTTTGGAGAACACTGAATTGGTCAATTTTAGTTAAACAGTACAAAACATGCAATAGTTACATGTATGACACAAATCAGACACTATCACACTATTAATTACTTTTCTATATATATATATAAGTTTATAGAGAATTGTTTTGGTCCCAAAATGCCCAAAAATGTTTTTCGACCTAGGTGCCGATTTGTCTGGGTGTCAACATGGCTTGTTACCAACTAATTTTCCAATTTATATTTGCTTTGATTTTCGCTGATTTGTTACATTTTTTAGACATCTGTGGCGTACCTGTATGATACAGTAAAATATAAACGGTTTTTCTACATTTTCGTGTTCCTTACTATGATCAACAATCTTTCTGAGTATAAAATCTATATCACACTCTTCTTCTTTTATTCTCGGCATTGTCGACATGTCGAGAGTGTTTCAGTAATTAGACACATGAAGTATTAAGAAGCGACAAGAAGCGCCAAAAAGTATGTAGTGCTACAAAATGTTAACTAATTGTAAACTTTACAAAACAAAAAATGCTCAACTGTAATTAATTGGCTTTTCTACAAATTAATATTATTAATATTAAATAAACTTTCTTGTCTCTAAATTTGTAATGTCGCATTTTTAATTTTTCCTGTCACTTTTTCTTCTTGTCGTTTTCTGTGTCTACAACCTACTTAATGCTTATCATCGAGACCAACCGATGTCGATTTCCTGTTCTATATCATTTATAAAAAACACCACTTGTTGGTACATTATTTGACAATGTCATGTATGTGATAAACAGAATTATATAAAAGGAAGTAATACAAATGTGCACATTCAATTAAATTACAATCATCTCAAATCTTAATCCGACAAATTTAAAAGGTACTTTTCGTCTTCTACGCTAAAAAAAACCGCCATCTTAGACAACTGTAATTGCGTGTTGCCACCAAACAATATTCCCACTACTTTTTCCATTTAGGAAATGCAAACGACTTACAGATTTACGGATATTCAATATGTCATATGTAATTGTTCTTTGACATCTTAAACAAAAGCACACAGGATAAAAAAAAAGTTCAAATTTCGAAAAGCACAATTTCCTATGTGCAACGTTAATTAATATACGTTGTTAAACGATCAATTTAGCGGGATAGTCTGCCTGGTCATAATTTTTGTTTTCATTCTATAATTAAAAGTATAAAAAAGTGAAAAAATAGTTTTAAATAACCTATTAGCCTGCTGGATAACAACAATGGAAGCGATTTCAGTATTCGATAAGAAAAAGACAAATCTAGGGTATTATCAAACGGCAGCTGAACTCACAAAACAATCGGAGCAAATATAGATACGTTCTAAATATTTAAACTGTGCAGTGTGAAATTTACGAAATGACATAAACCTTCATGATTTCATATATTCTACTATTCGATTAAAAGCCTTATTAACACATGATGACATCTCAAATCATAAGTGTTTCTTTAAGTACCTGTGCACCATCCCACGACCTTGGTTTACTACTAAAGAAATAACATGCTCCAAAGTCGACATTTCTTATCCATTCCAAAGGGCATTCTTGTTTCTCACTTGCCAGACCTAAATGTATGTACAAGGAAAAAAAACATTACATGTGTTCAATTTTAGTACAGTCATATAGTTGATATATTTGTATTGTATTCTTAATCATGAAATAAGCCATTACTGGAAAATTATTTTGTCGTACATTACACATTGTAAGTTATTATTTTTATTTTTGTCTTTAATATACCGTTACGGTGAATTGGAAATCTCAAATTAAAGTTTCAACGGATAACGAAATTATTATTAACTGTGTTTTTTAGTTCAAATGCCGTTGGAATATGGAAGCAGATAACCCTAGTACTGGTTGATCAGCAACAATTTATATAAATACATTTGTCGTTCCTTAATTTTGTATTTGGAGGCACGTTTTTAATACAGATTTGTGTGTGATACTTGATTTTGTTAGATACTGTATATTAAGAATGCTTATTTAAGGAGTAGACTAATTTAGCTGCATTTAGCAAAGCCTTTCTGTATATTTGGTTCCAAAACGTCTTATACTTGGTCTCCGCTGCTCTGGAATTTCGTATTCTATCTTTTCCTTTTGTGTGTTTTGATTATAGCGTCCTTGATGATTTTTTTGATTTTTTTAAAATCATTTGGCTTATACAATAATACAACTGTCATCTATGATGAAATCATACACAGAGAAACAAATACTCTTTAGAACATATACGTCTGTATTAGTCTATTCTCTAATGCAGTTTTTTTTAACACTGTTCAAAGACATTAAAACATTCAGTATCTCCTGGATACCATAACCTAATATTCACTGCTTTCGAAGGACATTTTTGTATTCGGGAAATCACAAGCCAAGTTGTGAAGACTTCTGTGTCCACAACAATTGGCATTGTTATGATCTTTATTATTAATGAGTTGTTTACAAAACTTTTAATTTTTTTAAATACTTAGACTTTTCTTCATGAGGAATAGACTACCTTAGTCGTGTATGGGAAAATAATTAGGATTTTTGTTGCCGTTCCCAATGCTCTTCAATTCTCATTGATTTTGCCTTTTTAATATTTTTTCATTCGAGCGTCTAGAGGCATACCTGACTCATTGCTACTTTAAACAAGAAAATAAATATTCAAGCTTAACTATTATATAAACCTGAGACATTGCTTATTATTCCACAAGAAAACAAGTTTTAACACCTACCTCATTGCTATTTTATCACAAGAAAATAAATATATACACATGACTCATAATTATTTCTAACAAGAAAATGAATATACACAACTTACTCATTGAGCTATTTCCCACAAGAAAATAAATATACACACACGACTCATTGCTATTTCCCATAGGAAAATAAATATACACACCTGGTTCGTTACTTTTTCCATCGTCATGCTCATTGCTATTCGTATCAAGGCTCTCCAGAATTGACAATTTGTTTTTTAACACACTGACGCTCTGACTTAAATCTTGTATTGTTTCATTTAATGTATTCCATGAATTTTTTGTTTCGTTTATTTCTTGTTCATACTGAATAGTTGTCGCTCGTAAATCTTCAATTTCACATGAAAATGTCCGCTTAGTGTTTTCAAGTTCATTTACCATTTGTTGTGTTTGACCTTTCAAGGTAACGATTTCATGTTCGTTATTAATTACTCTAAGAAGTAGATCATGGTAATTTCCTTTCATAACGTCAACTTCCATTTTGATATCCGTGATATCGGTCCCCGTATATGCGGTATTCACAGAGCTATGAGTACTTTGATTCACAGAACTTCCATCGCAGGTATATGACAGGAAAGAGTAAACCATTACCAACCACATTTTCATTTCATCAAATTTTCATTAAATTTTGCACGTTATCTAAAATTGAAAATCATTAAAAAAGTTAATAAAAGAAATGTCTTTTAAAAACATACTTAAAATATTTTTTTCCCCGATGAAAATAGCACAGACGAAAATTTTATATTGTCTGCATGATGCACTTAAATGAAATATTGTTGTCCTACCACGGCAAAAATCAATATGATGCATACAACTTGTTGGACTGGGACATATCATCCTACTTAGCACAGATAGTATAAGGTTCTCAAAAACGTTTCACTAACAAGACTCTTCATTATCCTCTTGAATTGAAAAAAAAATAAAGTTAATTTTAGATTTCATCAACATTATTGCACATGATGTGGATATCTAAAGGGATTGTATCTTGAAACACTTGAATGGAATACTTCATGTACTTGTATTCGGAAACATAATTTTGAGATTAAATGCATGTATATGCGGAAATTTAACTATTTTCTTCTTTTAAAACGTAATGAAATAAAGGTTAAAATATGAACACTATTTCACAACTTCGATTTATCAGACAATTTAATGTATGGTGGCCGGTTAAGACCTTTTCGTGTTTTCGCGTTTTCCCCTTCATATTCTATAGGGCGAAAAGCGAATTTCGAAATCGAAAAGAATTTTTTTTTTAGCCTTTTCGCGTTGTCGACTTCGCGATTTCGCGTTTTCGACCTATAGAATATGAAAGGAGAAAACGCGAACACACGAAATGGCCATAACGGCCACCATAGTAATATATGAAAGAATAACTATTTCATTTTGTAATAGAAAAAAAAAATCAGAATTTAGGTAACTTTTCGTTATCATGGTATAATGTGAACCCTGGATATACGATAAACTTCATGCAACCAAATTACCTTTATGAACAGTTATTGTCAAAACAAATAATTATTCGATGAAAACGTCAAGTTAATGCAATATATCATTATATGGTGGCATTTTAAGGCAACTTTATCTCTGTAGAATAGTTATTAAAAAGTTTTGCGAATGATATCAAGTATCCAGTACGGCTGGATAAATTTTCCATCCTTGTTGAACATTTCCTTTTCTACTCTAAGTATCTATAGTATTATAGACAAATATGGTATGATGCATGAGACTAGTTATTATCTATAAGGACACATCAACTGTTCTTGTGTGGAGACTTCAACTTTTACATTTACATTTCTAGTTGGTATGGTATATAAGAATTGGTAGCATTTATTATGAGACATCTATTGTTTCTTATGGTAGGTATATGAGACTTGTTAGACAAGTGTTTTTTAGAAGACAACTACTGTTTTATTAATATTGGTATGGTATATTAGAATCGTCAGTGTTCAAGGAGATTTCTACTGTTTTGACAGTAATATGTATAAATTTGCGTTACTATTGATTCCCTTATAGGGTCTTTGCATCGGAACTAAACACATTTATTTAAAAACCGGGTGTTTGCAATAACATGAGTTATGCTCTTCTTAAATATGTGATGACGGTACAATACTAAACCCCTAACGGTAAGGATTGTGCCTGATATTCATATTAAGAAGACATAATGTTGCAATCAGTTTAATAGAAGTCTGGAGCTGGCATGTTAGTTAACTGCTAGTAGTCTGTTGTTATTCATGTATTATTGTCATTTTGTTTATTTTCTTTGGTTACATCTTCTAAAATTAGACTCGGACTTCTGAATTGTAGCGTGTGTATTGTTATGCGTTTACTTTTACACATTGGCTAGAGGTATAGGGGGCCGGTTGAGATTTTACAAGCTTGTTTAACCCAGCCGCAATTTTGTGCCTGTACCATATCAGTAGTTTTGTATCATTTTAAATTTAGTTTCTTGTGTACAATTTGGATTTTCGCATGGCGTTAATTATCACTGAACTGGTATATATATTTGTTTAGGGGCTAGCTGAAGGACGCCTCCGGGTGCGGGAATTTCTCGCTGCATTGAAGACCTGTTGGTGACATTCTGCTTTGTTCTATAGTCGGGATGTTGTCTCTTTGACACATTCCCCATTTCTATTCTCAATTTAATCTTTCTGGATTAGTCAAATTAATTAAAGCTGTTTTAATTATATGCCCATTACTGGGATAATAACCTATATTCAAAGAAATAGCTAAGCTTATTTTGCTATGCACACACATACGTTATCATACTTATTGATATGGTTTGTTTTCTGAATAGTCTCTGTAAAAATTATCACTGTATTGGATACCTAAACTACATAAGTGTCCTCACTAACAAAGGTATATTACTGCGTTTCCAAGTGGTCCACGGAGCCTCTTTTAGCATTTTTATCATCTATTTCATCAGAAATCAATGCTTCAAAGCTAAAACAAATCAAAACTGACATTATCAAGATTGATTGTTTGGTTGACAAAATACAAGTTACGTTCGGAGGACGTGTTAATCAACAGACTATCAGCATTCCAATGGGAACTAATTGTGATCCTCTTCTTGTCGACTTATTTTCTCATTATCATGAGGCTGACCTGATACAGGAACAGGAAGATATATATGAAGATAGCAATATCTTTTAACTCTACTTTCCGTTATACAGATGACGCTCTTTCACCAAATAATTCAAAATTTGGTGACTATGTGGAACGCATCCATCCCATCGAACTAAGGTAAATGATACAACATATACAGTTAAGTCGGCCTCATATCTTGCCTAAAATCAAGAAATTGAAAATGAGGATCGGTTGAAAACTTAACTTTACTACAAAAGAGATGACCTCAGCTTTCCAGTTGTGAACGTTCCTTTTCTAAGTAGCAACATTACAGCAGCACCGATATACGGGGTATATATCTCTCAATTGATACGATATTCCTGTGCTTGTATTTCTTAACAACATTTTCTTGGAAGCTATAAAACCAAGAGTTCAAGGTGATGAAGTTGAAATCATCCCTTCGTAAATTTTACGGCCGCCATCACGAGTTGGTTGACCATTATGAAATAACCATTTCACAAAGGAAATCAGATATGTTCTTTGTGTCGTAACTACAATCCCTTTTTATTAATGTGACCTACCGAATTATACTATTTACCTAATTTGTAATAACATTAGCAACAGAGGAGGGGTGC
This sequence comes from Mytilus trossulus, assembly GCF_036588685.1. NCBI lineage: Eukaryota > Metazoa > Mollusca > Bivalvia > Mytilida > Mytilidae > Mytilus > Mytilus trossulus. Next base: position 39,421,758 of record NC_086384.1, on the reverse strand, counting down.
CACATGTTGAGCAGGATCTGCTTACCCTTCCGGACCATCTGAGATCACCCCTAGTTTTTGGTGGGGTTCTTTTTGCAGATTCTTTAGTTTTTTATGTTGTTCTATTATTTGTTTGTCTTTTGCATTTTAAGGATGTTTTCTTGTGAGTTTTCAGTCTCGTTCAGTCTCGTTGAAATCTCGTTCTTGAATTATTTCAAAACATGTGATACAAGTGGAAAATATCAATGAATTTTAAAAATATTAAAATCAAACATAACTCTGTGAAAAAATTGTGTATTCATAATGAACAGTTTTTGAGTATTCCAGTTTTCAAATTTTACGACCAATCAAGTCTATATTTGAAGCCAAAATTTTAAGAAAATGGGTGATGGATACAAAAAATCTTTTTACAAGAATCATGTACATCCCATATCATTTCGATCTTTTCAAATTATTTAGATATGTATTTTTTCAATCATTTATAACAAAAAAGTTCAAATGATATGCATTTTGTTCTAAAAACTAAGAAAAATCACATAAAAAGAAAATTGACAGCATGGTAAAAAATACACAAAAAAGCGTCAAAATATAATAAAACTTTCTTATATTAACACCTACCTATATTTTTTATAAGTAAAATTTATTCAGATTGGTCCACTTCATCTTCATAGAATGTATGGAAAAAAGTTTTATTGTGGAAATTTGATATTTTTTCATGATAATAGCCTAAAAATAGGTAAAAAGCGGTGAAAAATTAGAATATAAACAAAATGGGGCATTTTCAAAGGGCCGTACATGTAGCAAAAAAAGAAGTCGGTAAGGTCCGATTTTGGCCTCAAATTTCAGGTTCTTCTGACGATGATGTTGACCACTTTTTAATTACTAAAGTGTTAATTCTATTTGATTCAATTAATTTATGTGAAGGATTTTAACTAATTATGTCATCAAAAATGCTCCGATTCAAGCTCAAATATGAAAAATCTACCAAATATACTGAAAAATGTCACTTTTAAGATGGTTTTTGTCAAAGTTGATAGTGGCCGCATCCGTGTTTATCATCAACCTTTATGTAAGTTATGTATTATCATCAAATACAACATACATTTAAATATTTTGGATGAACACGAATGCGGCCACTTTCGTTTTACACGGAAACCGTCTAAAATTTAACCAAAATGCTATAATTGTGAAGATTTCAGTAATTTAGCATGACTTTATGGTGCTAGTACTCGATATATGTACATCGTATTGTTAAAAACATCCCATATTTGTGAAGCAGAAGCATCCTTCTGTCCAATAAATAATTAAAAGTATACATTTTCACAATTTCTTAAAACTGACATATTTTGGGGCCAAAAAGGGGTGTTACTGGACCTACTCCTATATAGAAGAAGGACTTTATTTCTGTACCACGAAGGTAAGTGTGTAAAAGTATTAGCCTATGATTTTATCTATTTTCTGTTAGACAAAAATACCATTGTCTCTGCATGCTCTGATTGAAAGAAAAATATGAGAACAATATCTTTCGCGATCTCTAGCCATTCTTTTGATCATTGTATTCAGTTTTCAGCTAAAATTCATTACAATTTTTTTCAAGTAATCATTGAAATCAATAATCAGCCAAACGTATCATCTCATTGAATTTAATTGAATCAATCACTTTTTCAAAATACCTTGTATTCCTGATTTTTTATAATAATATTTTCTGATTGCAATGAACAAAAATACAATATTGTGTTTACGGTCAATATGGCGTGTCTTAAATGCACATTTTAATAAAAATTTAATTTAGTTCAGATAATTCGTTAACTGAAGGCATATATTAATTGATTTGTTAATATAGTAAACCATAAATAGTTACAATATTGAAAGTATTTATTAGCCTAAATAAGTGGTATTGTACACGTATTCACAATTTATATAAGTTTATTTGATAACGACTGTTATATTCAAGATATACTTTTCTTATATAACCAAATTATAATCCTTGGAATCGATAGCGATGAGACTTAATTAAGGTATTTTTTTGACAACTACCAATTGTGTAGGGAATATGATCTACTTTATCTAATTAGCACAAACAATTTAAAAAGGGTGACAAAAATATTGTTAAAAATAAACAAATATTGATAAAAAAAAACGCACATGTGAATTGCAATAGTTTTTAATCCGTATGTTTGTCTAGGATTGTTTTTATTACAATAGTTATCAAAGGTACCAGAATTATAATTAAGTACGCAAGACGCGCGTTCCGTCTACATAAGACTCATAAATGACGCTCATATCAAAATAGTTATAATGCAAAACAAGTACAAAGTCGAAGATTTTGGATATGTTTTAATCGGTAACTTTATTTCATCTATATTTTAACATCAAAAGACTGCATCCGGAAGAACATACGACGTCTTGATAATGTTAGAAATACAATAAACACAACATTTTACAAATCTTGTAAAAAAGTCAGAAATCAATGATAATAAAGTGTAAAATTTCAGAATCTGTAACACAAGGTTCAGGTATAAATGTTGTGATTCTTTCTGGTTTATGAAGTTGATGAAGTTTAAATTTATAATTTGATAAGATATAAAAAAAAAATCCCTTCTGAAAAAGTGCTTCAGTTATTTTTACCTTTATTCATTTACTATATTCAAATGGGTTATTTTGTAATTCATTGTAATCAAATGAAATCATGATTACTTCCCAGTGTAATCATTAAAGTAAACAGTAACTTTGAGAAATTGTGTATCGTTGATTAAATTTAATCATACAATTGACATGATTGACAATGAAAGTAATTATGAATTAATCCATTAGATTGAAAGTAATCTGATCCATCTCTGCCCTGGGCGTATGAAATATTTAACAACGAAAGAAGACTGAATATGCGTTTTAAACATGTGATGGTTATTAGTATATATTGAGAACCTCCTAATCTTCGAGTTTCTTGGCTCTACATGATACCTTTAGTTATAAACACAATACGTTTGTGTCAAAATTCCGATTAAAGTTTATATAGTTATGATATTCTGAATCATTGGTAATTAATAGAATCCCCCTTACTCATTCCTATAATTATAATTTAGTGAATTGTTGTAATTTTCTTTGTGTAGCAATTGGTTAAACTATTCTGTAAATTTATGTATAGAATGTTGTCTGTTTTTTTTTTAATCCGAATTTTGTATTGCTCTTCGTATTTCCATTATTTTATTTTTTAGATTGATTGTTGTGTTGCTTCTATCTGTTTGTATTATGGTTATGTCATGTAATGGTGTCATTTTGGTGTTATATTTAACATTGCAATAGAAGCGAGAGGATTGGCATGCCACAAAACAAGATTCAATCCACCATTTGTTTCTTAAAATGTCATGTACAAAGTCAGGAAAATGGTCATTATTATATTGTAGTTCGTTTCTGTGTTGTGATTCTGTTGTGTCGTTCATATAACATTATAGTAATTAAAAATATAGATAACGTGAATGTGTAAAAAGTAATGAATGTTATAAAAAAACATCTGATAAACAAATTTGATAATACTTTTAGATATTTGGATGATATTTTGGCTCTCAATAATGACGACTTCAGGATGTATATTAATGAAATTTATCCGGGTGAACTTACTTTAAATAAAGTCAATACTAACAATGACCACTGCCCTTTCCTCGATCTTGATATCTATATCACTAACGGAAAGCTGAATACTAAAATTTATGATAAAAGTGATGATTTTTCATTTCCTATCGTTAATTATCCGTTTTTAGATGGTGACGTTCCCTTGTCACCATCTTACGGTGTTTATATATCTCAACTTGTACGATTCGCTCGTGTATGTAACAATGTTTTAGATTTTAACGAGAGAAATTTAGGTATTACTGAAAAACTATTACACCAGGGTTTTCGATATCACAAACTAGTCAAAACATTTACTAAATTTTATCATCGGTATAAAGACATCATTCGTAAATATAGCTCAACATGCAGACTTCTTATACGTTCAGGTATTTCACATCCAATTTGTTATGGAAATATTCTTTATAAAGCACAAAGGTGTCAGTATTCACCTCATAAACTTACAAAACCTTTGAATTGACTTATTAAGAAGGGATATAATAACGATACTGTTGTCAAGTCATAAAAGATTGCATATTTTGGCATTAATATTGAGTCACTGATAAGGTCTTTGCGTCGGAACTAAACACATTTATTCTAAAAACAGTTGTTGGCATGACACGGGTTATGTTCTTCTCATATATGTTATGATGGTATGATACTAAACCCCTTAAGGGAAGGATTGTGCCTGATGTGCATATGATGAAATCATAATCTTTCAGTCAGTTTAATTGAAGTCTGGAGCTGGCATGTCAGTTAACTGCTAGTAGTCTGTTGTTATTTATGTATTATTGTCATTTTGTTTATTTTCTTTGGTTACATCTTCTGACATCAGACTCGGACTTCTCTTGAACTGAATTTTAATGTGCGTATTGTTATGCTTTTACTTTTCTGAATTGGTTAGAGGTATAGGGGGAGGGTTGAGATCTCACAAACATGTTTAACCCCGTCGCATTTTTGCGCCTGTCCCAAGTCAGGAGCCTCTGGCCTTTGTTAGTCTTGTATTATTTAAATTTTAGTTTCTTGTGTACAATTTGGAAATTAGTATGGCGTTCATTATCACTGAACTAGTATATATTTGTTTAGGGGCCAGCTGAATGACGCCTCCGGGTGCGGGAATTTCTCGCTACATTGAAGACCTGTTGGTGACCTTCTGCTGTTGTTTTCTTATTTGGTCGGGTTGTTGTCTCTTTGACACATTCCCCATTTCCATTCTCAATATTATTGACGAGGAAGATAAAGAAATCTCTGAAAAATATGAACGACATGTAAATCAAACTAAAAATTATTTGACTCTTCTTCCTTCTTTTCGTTAAGTGTAAAAAAAAATCACCACTTGTCGAAGATTTTATCTCCAATACTTTCATCTTTAAATGGGGGAACCAAAGTAATAAGGAAGAAGTTTCTTATTACAATGATAATTTATTTAGCATGTAAAAATAGAAAAATAAGTGGCTGAAATTTATATCAACGCTTCATCTATAAGTTTCCCTACTTGAATAAATAAGAATTATTGTACTAGACAGAAAGCTGGTGTGCTAATAAATTTTAGTTACAAAACATGTTAACTTTAGGTCCTAGACCCATCAGCATGAAATAGAAAAAAGCCTCCCCCTAAAAAAAAGAAAAGAAAAAGAAACATTGTAACAATGCATGAAGAGCTAGTCTTAATACCATGTGAAATACAAAAGATTTTTCGTAAATTGTTATAAATAGGGCCTTTGAACTTTTTCCATTTTTCATGTTGGGGCCCTTTTATAGCTTACGATGTTACGATGTAGTTTAGGTTAGGTTTATGTTGAAAAGCGTAATTAGACCTATAATTGGTAACTTGTTTGTCATCTGGTCTTAAACGGAGAGTTGTTCTATTGGCAAGCATACCACATCTAAATTATTATTATATATAATTTACACATTTGATAGCTAGGTCTTTTTATCAATTTATGTCCTATGTTCATAAGCAGAATATATAAAAAGAGAACAAATATACACGCCATGTGCAAAATAAGATAAAAGAACAAGGAATGGAATCAGAATTTAAACGAAATAGTTCTATAGATTATTTCTAGTATGAATATAAGCACCTCAACCAATCATACAGTTAACTTTTACCAAAAAAATGGAAACATTATGTACCTATGTAAGGGATATAAGCCGATAACAGTTCGTTCTGTATAATATCGGACGGTTCAATATTTTACAGAATGGACTGTTGGAAACTTATATCTTATTTAAAACATTGTGTAACACGTCGAAAAAAGTAAAACAAAAGAAAAAGCAAGCTAAGATTTATTTTCAAGTATAAGTTTGAAAATTATTTTGTGAATAAAATTTCTTTACATTAGAATATATCCCACATGTTGGCCTCTTGAAACAGTATCTCAACTTTAAAAACAAATAAAAAGGAGACAATACAGCTGAAGGTAAACAACTCGTTTTGCTACATGAAGAACAAGACACAGGGTATGCGTGCGCAATGACTACACATAGTTTCCCTGATTACCCTTAAATGCGTTTTGTGTTTCAAAACGGATAAAGTGATGCAAGTACATTGTAAATGCAAAAACGAAGAAAGAGATGCTTTTTTTAGTGACTGTGTTATTTCAAACTTTGGATTAAAATCAAATTTGTATTTAAAATCTATTTAGATACTTTATTTTAGTGTGGATAGAAAGAGGATAGAGATAAAGCAGCTTATGTTGGCTTGTTTTACATAAATTATGTTTCTAAATGTAATCCTTTCCTATTAGTTTCTTGTTTCTTCTCTGGTTTAATTTTTTAACAAGTGAATGAGAGAAAAAAGAATAGCATATGAAGGCATGTTCTTGTTGAACCATATCGAGTGCACTGCAATCGATTCTATTTCAAATATATGATTACTATGAACAAACGAAGGGCTAACAACATGCAATCATTTATGATATTCTTGTTTTTTGAATTTTCAAGAGAATGTTATTGTCAAAGGTACATGTAACACCTTAATACCCTCTTTTTCTGTTTTTTTTTTACTTGTTTTTTCTGCAAGGCCGTGTTGTTCATATTCTTTTTGTGCATTGAGTCCCTTGTGTTTTTTAAATGTTACTGGAATCGTCTCGATTTTCTTTTGAAAAAAAAACTGTCATAAAACGATCACTACGAACAAAGTGCGCACGGACACACGCTTGGTTAGTTTGGCAGATAAAATGCGTTAATGTCTTCTTTTATTCTGCTTCCCATATTCATCGTCGTTCAAAAGTGAAGTGCATTATATCCATCTTTAGGCAATAACTTTTAAAACAACAACTTGTTAATCAACGCCAGAACCTGAAATTCATAAAAAAATATTAAAGTCCCCTAGTTCATGAAGGAGATTCTAGATTTGCATTTTGTACACAGGATAATGTTTAGGTTGTGCATGGCCCTTGTGTATTGCGGCATGATCTATCAGACTTAAGAAGCATTACTTTATTGGTACAGGTATTTTGACATTGTTTATAATAAAGTTTCCACTGGAACTTCTGTTAGGTGGAACAAATATACGTTGACAGAATAAGAGCAACCACAGAGGTCAATTTTTATTAAATAGAGACGGACAGGATAAATCTATTGGAAAACGAAATTCATAAAGGCAACACAAACAAGGCTTACAACGAGCTTAATCAAATTATTGAACTAGTGCCAAAAACATGCGGAAAGGGATGTGATATAGTTAATGGTAGTGTTAACAATCAATTTAATGATACGAAATACAAGCATGGAAATATCGTATCAATTGGAAGATATATACTCCGTATGCAGACGCTGCTTGAATGTTGCTTCTAAGAAATGGAAAGTTCACAATTGGGAAGCTGAAATCATCTCTTTTGTCGTTAAGTTTTGTTGCAACCGACCTTCATAGTCGATTTCTGGATGTAAGTTAAGATATGAGGCAGACTTAGATATAGAAAGATGTGATGCAAGTGCCAATAAACAACTCTCAATCCAAATGACAATTTAAAAAAGAAAACCATTATAGGTCGATGTACAGCATACAACACGAAGCCTTGGCTCACACTGCACAACAACCTATAAAGAGCCCCAACATTACTAGTGTAAAACCATCCTCAAACGTCCCCCTCCCGGGAAAATCATCCGTCTAATCTATTTAAACTAGAGGCTCTAAAGAGCCTGTGTCGCTCACCTTGGCATATGTGAATTAAACAAAGGAAGCAGACAGTTCATGACAAAATTGTGTTTAGGTGATTGTGATGTGTTTGTACATCTTCCTTTACTGAACATTCTTGCTGCTCACAATTATCTCTATCTATAATGAACTAGTCCGTGTAGTTTTAGTGGGAAATGTTAGTAAAAATTTACAAATTTTATGAAAATTGTTAAAAATTGATCATGTTGATTATGAAGGACAATAACTTCTTAGGGGGTCAATTGACCATTTTGGTCATTTTGACTTATTTTTTAGTCTTAAATTGCTGTACATTATTGCTGTTAACAGTTTATCTCTATCTATAATAATATTCAAGATAATAACCCAAAACAGCAATATTTCCTTAAAAATACCAATTTAGGGGCAGCAACCTAACAACGAGTTGTACGAGTCATCTTAATTTTTTTTAGGGCAGATAGATCTTGACCAGATAAACAACTGCATTTTACCCCTATGTTCTATTTTTAGCCGTAGCGGCCATATTGGTTGGTTTGCCCTGTCATAAAACACAATTTTTAAACTAAATAGCCTTATAATGATTCTGGCTATGTTTGGTAAAATTTGGCCCGGTAGTTTCAGAGGAGAAGATTTTTGTAAAAGTTAACTAAGATATACGAAAAATGGATCAAAATTGACTATAAAGGGCAATAACTCCTAAAGAGGTCAACTGACCATTTTGGTCCTGTTGACTTATTTGTAAATCTTACTTTGCGGAATATTTTTGATGTTTTCAGTTTATCTCTATCCATAATAATATTCAAGATAATATCCAAAAACAGCAAAATTTCCTTAAAATTACCAATTCAGGGGCAGCAACCCAACAACGGGTTGTCCCATTCATCCTCATATTTCAGGGCAGATAGATCTTGACCAGATAAACAATTTTACCCCTTGTCAGATTTGCTCTAAATGCTTTGGTTTTTGAGTAATAACCAAAAACTGCATTTAACCTCTATGATCTATTTTTAGCTGTGGCTGCCATCTTGGTTGGTTGGCCTGGTAAAAAAACACAAATGTTAAACTAGATACATCAATGATGATAGTGGCCAAGTTTGGTTAAATTTGGCCCAGTGGTTTCAGATGAGAAGATTGTTGTAAAAGATCATGGAGATTTACGAAAAATGGTTCAAAATTTTCTATAAAGGGCAATAACTCCTAAAGGGGTCAAATGACCATTTTGGTCATGTTGACTTATTTGTAAATCTACTTTGCTGAACATTATTGCTGTTACAGTTTATCTCCATCTATAATAATATTCAAGATAATAACCAAAAACAATAAAATTTCCTTACAATTACCAATTTAGGGGCAGCAACCCAACAATGGGTTGTCTGATTCATCCTCATATCTTCAGGGCAGATAGATCTTGACCTGATAAACAATTTTATCAATGACAGATTTGCTCTAAATGCTTTGGTTTTTGAGTTATAAGCCAAAAACTGCATTTTACCCCTATGTTATATTTTTAGCCATGGCGGCCATCTTGGTTGGTTGGCCGGGTCAAAAAACACAAATTTTAAACTAGATACATTAATGATGATTGTGGCCAAGTTTGGTTAAATTTGGCTTAGCAGTTTCAAAGGAGAAGATTTTTGTAAAAGTAAACGACGGACGACATACGCCGGACGCCAAGTGATGAGAAAAGCTCACTTGGACCTTCGGGTCCGGTTAGCTAAAAAACGAAACGAGAAACATGTATATATTGCATAAACAAACGACAACTACTGTACATCGGATTCCTGACTTAGGACAGGCGCAAACATTTTCAGCGAGATTAAACATTTTTAATTAATGGATCCAAACCTTCTCCCTTTTTTTGAAACACTACCATAACATCACAACATAGAAAACACACGATAAAATATCAATTGGCAGACTTAACTCAATCAAAAAACGTAAATAAAACCTTGTCTGTATCTGTAATATCCTTTATATCTAGTTCGATGGGTTAGCCTCGTTCAACATACTAGTAGTCAAATTTTGTATCATTTAGTTAGAGAACATCATCTATTTAACGGAACGTAAAATTACAAGATATTTCTAATTTCTTATCTTTCTTCCTAAGAAGTTCCTGCATGAAGTCAGCCTCATAATGATAAAGAAACAAGTCGGCGAGAAGAGGGAGTTTCTTGTATGAATCAGAGTAATTCTTTATAAAATAGTATTAATTTGTCTCTCCCTAAAACAAGATACTTGTTTCTACGTTCGCCAATCTCTTTTATAAAACAAAGTAATACTAACTCTTTGAAATTGTCTTTTAGTTTGTAATTGAAAATTTAAGTTTTTAGAAATTGGTTTGATATAGGTTAAAAAAATATATTATTTAAAACAAGGAAGTATTTTTGACTGAACTAATTTTTGATGAAAAATATTGCCTAGCTGCGTCATCGAGATCTTTGTTGGCAAGGGAAAGTTTAAGAAAAGATCTTTTCTCTTTTTTAGCTCACCTGGCCTAAGAGGCCAAGTGAGCTTTTCTCATCACTTGGTGTCCGTCGTCCTTCGTCCGTCGTCTGTCGTCATCCGTCGTCTGTCGTCGTCCGTCGTCGTCCGTCGTCGTTAACTCTTACAAAAATCTTCTCCTCTTAAACTACTGGGCTAAATTAAACCAAGCTTGGCCACAATCATCATTGATGTATCTAGTTTAAAATTGTGTTTTGTGATCCGGCCAACCAAACAAGATGGCCGCCATGGCTAAAAATAAAACATAGGGGTAAAATGCAGTTTTTGGCTTATAACTCAAAAACCAAAGCATTTAGAGCAAATCTGACATGGGGTAAACAAAGTTATCAGGTCAAGATCTATCTGCCCTGAAATTTTCAGATGAATCAGACAACCCATTGTTGGGTTGCTGCCCCTTAATTGTTAATTTGAAGGATATTTTACTGTTTTTGGTTATTATCTTGAATATTATTATAGATGGAGATAAACTCTAAACAGCAATAATGTTCAGCAAAGTAAGATGTACAAATAAGTTAAATGACCAAAATGGTCAGTTGACCTCTTTAGGAGTTATTGCCCTTTATAGTCAATTTTTAACCATTTTTCGTAAATCTTAGTTAACTTTTACAAAAATCTTCTTCTCTGAAACTCTTTGGTCAAATTTTACCAAACATAGCCAGAATCATTATTAGGCTATCTAGTTTTAAAATTGAGTTTTGTGACCGGGCAATTCAACCCATTCATGATATTCTCCGAGATACACGAAGGTCTAGGAATAATACCTACACCATCAATTTTGTCATTGCAATCAAATGGTGTCAGTCCTATTTTTGTTTACGGAGAGGCGTTGCAAGTTGAGGATGGTTAGTCATGTGGATTTTCAGTCTTGTGTAAGATGTACATTGTACATGTCTGTCTGATAGGTGTTACCTGACCTGGACCTAGTCATGGTTCTTTGGTCAATGATACGTTTTTGTTTTTTTTTTTACTCTAAGCAATATATGTCAACTTTATTTGGTGTATTTATAGATTATCGTTATATGTCAACAAGATTGATTTTCTCGCTTGAGCCGGCGCGGGACGGCGAAAGCGAGAAATGCAATCGAGTGGAATTGATCTATGATAATCCGTTTATCGCTATTTTACCTATGACGACGTTGGCGATTTCATATAAATGTCATTAACAACCGCCACGTGCCTTCATAGTTTCTAGCGATTATTTTCCATCTCAAACGAGTAGCATTATATGAAATATTATCACAAAAAAGATCAAAGAAAAAATTCACAAAATAGCGATGAGGAATGATTTGACTTCCCATCAGCAACCATCCGACCTTGAACTAAATGTTATGGTTAAATGGTCAATTTTAATTGATTTTATTTGGTCTTTTTTTTTGTTTTCAAATATCAATATCATTAGGTCAGTAATATTTTGTGTATAGAATGATGGTATGGAATGTCATATGTTTTATCTTGATTTTATATTTATGATTCATATGTCAATTTAAACTGTTTTTGTTTGGTCTGTTTTTTTTCTCCATTGTCATTCTCAATATTTATATTAGGTGTATTATAATGTGATCATGTATGAATAACACATTTACAAGATATTTTTTTTTGATACCTTTATCATTATGAATTTCAACATATAATCAAACGAAAGTAAAACCGGCAAAACGTTTCAACATGTCAGACAATCGTGTTCACTCTTGTTTGATAATTTGACATCAAGTGACCAACAATAACTGCGAATGAAATATCAGATATAGATTTTGCATATAAAAGGGAATCTCGCATCGCAATTCTCAGTAAACCATTTATACTTCACACCTACATTCAGATGAGCACACACCGAACGATAAATTGCAGTGTGTTGGTATGGACGTCCATTTGCCCATCGTGTGTAATTCATATGTTTTGTTTCTCCATCGGAGTTAAACCATTTGTACACGCCAGTGTCATTCTTCCCACCAATCCATAAGATTTGAGCTGCAACAAAAAAGAGCAAAACATTTTAAAAAATAACTTTTGTACAGATTTTGATAATTAAGTCGAACGTAACTTGCTGCCAGTTATCCTCAAACGCACAATCTCAGTGGTGCAAGGGTGTTAATTTAACTGTAAATAAATAACCTACACTATTCGACAATGATATTATCAATCCAATGTGTCAATGTCTCAACTCACTTTCGACATTTGTTTCGCGTTCATCGATTGTAGTATTTTTACAGTTTGAGTTCAGATTTGATAACGAAAGATGCATTCGAAGCAGAAAACGATTATGCTATCGGATCATGATCATTATGTATTGTACATCTGGTTGCCATGCAATTTCCTCTTTATTCAATGCAATTAAGTTTCTTTACTGTTTCATGTTTTTAACTTCGAAATACTACTTTCGGATCTAATTGTAATTCGAAGCTCAGAAAAAAGGCCTGTGTGATCGCTGTAAATATTTAGGACATATGATGTATGTTTCTCTTAGAATATCATAATGTCTAACGTTGTATACCGGATTTAAGTCACATGACTTGACCAATATTTCAACTTTTTCTAAAATTAGCAATGTCATGACAGTAGACAATTTTTAATTTTCATTAAATGGTTTCTGCATGTAGTCATATCGCATTGACCGCTGAACTGGTTTCGTTACTATTCGATTTACGGAATTATTATAGTAGATATAAAATTAACTGATTGGTTGTTCAAATTCTACAAGATTGCATGGGAAATTTTATTATTTACCTTTAGACGATAGTTTAAGCGTTCTTTAAAATGGCAAATCATAAACCTCATATTGTCCAAAAGCATTTGTCTTGTACTAGACGACAATGCGAGTTTAACAGTCGGTATAGAATTAATCAAACCTCGATGTTGCATTCATATGTTTCATTATTTACAAAATTAGAAAATTAAATTATGTGGGATTGTAAAAGTAAACTAAATGATGTGATATCATTGCCCTATTCACACCTTGTATCATTAGTAGGGTATGTACATTTTAATCTTGTTTATACTAGGTAAAGAGTTCTTAATAAATACAAACCCGAATGATTACTACTATATTCCTCCAGCCACATGGCTTAATTTTCAGAATAGATATCTGCGAGGGATCCCTTGTGTTTTCTGCATTGTTCCTTGAAAACATTGATAATTCAAATTTAAAGACTTTCATATTTGGCACAACGTTCTTGGAATTTTGGATCCTCAATGGTCTTCAACTCTGTAATTGTTTGTCTTTGTAAATATGTTGATATGAGCAACACTGAAAAGTCTATGTAGACGAAACGCGCGTATGGCGTACTAAATTATAATCCTGGTACCTTTGATAACTTTTTATTTAAAAATGATGACATCTTTGGTCTAATGATTGTATTTAATTTCATTAAAATATTCAAAAAGACTGACCAGCAGCCTATAATTCAGAGTTATAAAACTTTGTGGTTTATCTATTTTTGTTAGATGTTACAAATGAATAACAATAATATAATTCATTTTATCGGATGAAATATTTTACGTTTATTATATTGTATTAGCTGAAAATATGTTGTCATAAAAATAATATGGTTTTATCGGATGAACTCTTGTACATTTGTTATTTCGTATTAGATGACCATATGGTGTGTGGTGTGCAAATTGTACAAGATAATACGGTTATCTATTATTTTGCCTTTTTGCAAACTTCTAATTAAATATTATCTGCGACAGTGAAGACTATTAGGTAATAGTACTACAGTAATTCATTATATTTTAAGTTCAAAAGACATTCACGTATTTAGGATGGAGGGCGTTTTGCTGACATGAAATACCCTTGGGGTAAGCTATGTAAAATATGTTGTTTGAAATGTGACCTTTTTCACTTCTTTATCAATTTGACTTTTCAAATACTTTGATTTGAACACAACTGATAATTAAGTGTCATCTATACGAAAACTACTTTCGGTATACAAATGAATTTGGTGTTAAACTTTACATGCGTTTGTGCCTTTCATCATGTCACTCGAGTTTTGACATAATGTTATATCAAGAAAAGAAAAAAGAAGACCTAGACACATTTCATAAAAAGGACATAAGGAATACAACATTCAAATGCAAACCATAGAAATAGTTATCACAATTACCAGGATTATAATTTTATACGCCAGACGCGCGTTTCGTCTACATAAGACTCATCAGAAAACTTCTTCCGATAATGACATTTAAGAAAGATGTTTTGATGTTGTGAATAAACTCATCATAGATGCCCGGACTTAATTTGGTATATATGTCAGACGCGTGTTTCGTCTACAAAAGACTCATCGGCGACGCTCGAATAAAAAAAAAATAAACGTGAAATATTAACAGCATAAGGTCATCTAACGTCAAGGGGTACTCACAGTGAACGAAATAAATTATGTATCGGGGCAATAAGTTCAACAAGTATAAGCTAATCTTTTTTTTTTTTTTTGCATCATAAAAATAAAATGTTGTGACATTTAAGGTATATGACAGTCTATAACTTTGTCAGATTCCAACGTTACTGGCTGCTGATTTTAGTGAACAACGTACTATAATATAGCTCAATATGGTATTCAAGAAATTAGTGGATATAGATACAATTGGAATGTCAACTAAATAAACTCATCATAGATACCAGGACTAAATTTTGTATATACACCAGACAAGTGTTTCGTCTACATAATACTCATCAGTGACGAACCAATTTAAAAAAGTTTAAAAGACAAAAATAAAGAACGATGGATATTGTTTATTTGTTTATGTGTGACATATTTGTTTTTCGTTCATTTTTTACATAAATGAGGCCGTTAGTTTTCTCGTTTGAATTGCCTTACATTGTCTTATCGGGGCCTTTTATAGCTGACTATGCGGTATGGGCTTTGCTCATTGTTGAAGGCCGTACGGTGACCTATAGTTGTTAATGTTTGTGTCATTTTGGTCTTTTGTGGAAAGTTGTCTCATTGACAATCATACCATATTTTCTTTTTTATACGAAGTTAAAAAAAGATGCAGCGTTAAGTTCGAGGAATGACTTTTATCTTCATGATTTGCAACAGCAGATAAAAGAACATCAGGTCTCCTCCAATACGATTCAAAACTAGAAAAGTATATGAATAATATGATAAAATTACCAAACATACTTGATTCCTTATTTACCTGTGCATCGTTCCAGGACTTGTATGTATCACTGAAGAAATAACATGCACCAAAGTCGACACGTCTAATCCAATCTAAAGGGCATTCTAATCCGTCACCTGTATTTATAATAAACAAAAACTTGATTAATCAGAAGTATGTATGGTTTCTCATGTTAACCTTGCGTTTGCAGAAGATCGAAGACATACTTTTAAAAAAATCAGATTAATGTATATTCTGTAATATATATATCATGTATAACAAGCATGAAGATACCAGAAACATCAGATATCATCGACGTCTCTACTCTCTGATATATTACCTTATAAAGTCTTGACAGCACTATTTTGAGACATTTTGCTGTCTTGTTTACAATTTTATTTCAGTATTTTTTTTGGCTTTAGCACGTTTAGTTATGTAAATTAATATGAGTACAATATTTTTTTCCACAAAATTATATATATACGCACCTGACTCATTGCTTTGACTTCCTGTTGTCTCCAGAAGTAAGTATTTGTTATCTAACACACTGACGCTTTGATTTTGTATTGTGTCATAAATCGTATTCCATGAATTAATTGTTTCGTTTCGTATTTGTTCGTACTGCATGCTAACATCTCGTAAACCATTAATTTCACATGAAAATGTTCTCTTTGTGTTTTCAAGTTCATGTTCCAAATGTTGTGTTTGACCTTTCAAGAAGGCTATTTCATCTTCGTTATTAATTACTCTAAGAAGTAGATCGTGATAATATCCTTTCATAACATCAACATCCATTTTGATATCAGTAATATTTGTCCCCGTCAATTCGGTTTCCACAGAGCTTTGCGTATTTTGATCTACCAAACTTGCATTGCAGGAATATGACAGGAAAGAGAATATCACTACCAACCACATTTTCATTTCATAAAATTTCACACGTCAACTTACATTGTAAGTTCTATTAAAAATATAAATAATATACTGCTTTGAAACAATCTTTATGAACACAACAGACGAAAATAGCATAGACGAAAATTAGATTATCTGCATTTTGAACTAATATGAACTAACGCTATCCTACCACGGCAATAATCAATATGATGCATAAAACTTGTTGGATTGTGACGTATCATCCTACTTAGCACGGACAGTATAAGGTTCTCAAAAACGTTTCACTTGCAAGACTCTTCATTATCCTCTTAAATTGAAAAAAAATATAGTTAATTTTAGATTTCATCAACATTATTGCACTTGATGTGGATATCTAATGGGATTGTATCTTGAAACACTTGAATTGAATACTTCATGTACTTGTAATCGGAAACTCACTTATGTAGAAATCAAATGCATGCATATGCGGAAGTTAAACTATTTTTATTTTCTAAACGTTCCACATATCTATGTGACAGTATTAATTTCGATTTATCAGAAACTTTAAGGGATAAACGAAATACTGTTTCATTTTGTAATAAAAAATAGTTCAGAGTAAAAGTGTAAAACATCTCTCTCTATATTGTGGGTTAATGTGAACCACGAATACACGTCAAACCTCATGCAAGCCACATACCTTGGAGTTATGAATTTGTATTCTTAAATATCATGTTCACGACATTATATATGTTTTCCGGACCATATGAGTATTTTGACCATACGCGTACAGTCATGACCATATGCGTATATTCATATGGTCGGACCGTATGAGCATATACTCGTATGGTTTTTAACGGAAAGGACCATATGACCATTTTGACCATATAGGTATTTTTTTCAAATATGCAGTTGTGCACGAAACTTTTCAGTTACACCTAAGTTTGCAAGTGAAAATATAGCCTTTTTGCAGCTGTGTGTTGATGCCGAGGTTTTTTGGTTATTCCGATGTGTCTACGGTGCTTATGAAGCTCTTGATTTCAAATATCGTAATATGACTATAGTTCACAATATTCTCTGTAATATCTTAAATAAAACATTTTCTTTGCTAGTGACTTCTCGCGTAACCGATTATTGAGAAATTTTTGGAAGTTATCTTTTCAAGTCGACATATTGCTATTCACTCGTTATAAAAAAATCGGTAATGGACATCGGTATAAAATGTGTTTAACTTTTATAGCTGACTATGCGGTATGGCTTTGCTCATTGTTGAAGGCCGTACGGTGACCTATAGTTATTAATGTTTTTGCCATTTTGGTCTTTTGTGGATAGTTGTCTCATTTACAATCATACCACATCTTCCTTTTTTATATTATCATAGTTTGACTACGTAGTAAAGTCAACTATATGAAACTTTAATATTTTATTCAGTTAATATCTTTATTATGATATAATAATAAACTGACCTATATGATAGCGTATTTTTAAGGAACGGTCATACCATATGAAGAGTTTAGAAGTGTTCAAAGTAAACAGTAACAGAGTGTTAATTACCCCAACCATACGCGTACGGTCGTACCATATGAGCATATACCCATATGGTCATGACCATACCCGTATGGTCCTTATACTCATATGATCCGGAACATATACACAGACTCTTAATTTGTTCAAAGAAAATATGAAATAAATACACACTTTTCAATGTATCTGTTGTCATCTCTGCAGAAAGGAGAATCTTCCTGGTTTAGTCAGAACGATAATAGATATCAATTGCGTGCTCATTACTGTTCGTATACTTACATGCATAAATATATAATTAACACACACATTTTCTCATACCTATTTATATTTTTAGTTTTCTCTATGTCTTCGTAAAATATATCTTATCATTTTACAATCTAATTAAAATATAGATTTCTGATTTTGGTGTGCTCGTTTGTAGTAAAACGAAATAAGGGATATATGTTATAGATAATGCATATTTTAAGGTTTGTCTTGTCGAAGAACACACCGAGGGGTGCTAGGATTGATCAAATGAAAGACCGACCCGAGATGTGTTCTACGACACGAAAAACCATAAAATATGCATTATCTGACTTATATACCGTCAAAAAAATATTAATTAGGTCTTTCCCCTTTTCTGTGGAAAGACCTATTGTTTTTCTTCTTCTGATTATTTTTTTTCTTTTCTTCTGCCTAATTTTGCGATAAATGTGTGTTTCGCAATATGTCGCTTAGATATTTGGTATATGATATCGAACAGTTTATGCGCTTTTGAAATTTTCTTTGCGTAACTGAATACTTTTCTTTGTAGGAGTTATCTCCCCAAACACCGTTTTCCTTGTGTGTGCAACTCATTCGCAACCGTAAAATATTACGACAAATTTATTTTACAAAATTGCTCGTTATATCTTTCGCATGATTTGTTCTATTTTGTCCAAAGTGATATGAACGCTCCATATGAGAGTTATTTCCCCTTATGCATTTGACATAAGTGATATGCATTTCTATCTTGTAAACCATAAGTGCTAGAGACCAAGGATCTTTTGATTTGAGGTATGTGGTAAAAAAAAATGAAAATTAGGTCAAGGTCAAAGGTCAAGGTCATATTCCAATTTTGTGAATTTGACTTATTCTCTCTTATTTCCAGAGACTGTATAAGATAACGACAAATTATTTTAATTAAATTGTTTGTTGTGACATGTCGTAACACGTAAATTTAGATTGCAAGTGTACGTTGAACGTAAAAGGGAGTGTTCTCCCCTCTTGTATTTGAAAATACGCGTATGTTATATAACTCATTAACCAAATATAAATTTAACCTAAAGTTTTTTGATTTGAGGTCCTTGGTTTGTGACCTTGAAATTGAAGTCAAGGTCATAGGTTAATAGGACGTTCTGGATTTTGACCTTTGCTTTAAATTCATATAAATACATCATAAAGCTAAATGAACTAACATCATTAACTGATTTTTCCTAAATCAATATCAAAATGGAAAGACCTTCAATTGTTCTCTGAACAATTAGTTTTTAATTTTATAAAGATTTGTAAAATTTAGTTTCCTATTTTGCCGACAACACTAAGGTGGAATATTCCTTTTTAATGCGTTCGGGTTTTAATACGCCCTGCGGCTCATTCAGAATGTGAAATAAAACTCACTAAATAATTTAGATATAAACCTTTTAAAAATTATTATCCATACACAATAAAAATATTACTGTAAGTGCATGAAGTAAGGCACAAATGTATTGTTACCATTCGATAACGGTGTATCACAAATACAAGACGCATTGTTAGTAATTAATTGTACCAGTTAGCTTATGGAAAGAGGGAGGGGTATGTTTTTTTTTCTATTTGTTAAGTTATTTCTATCGCGGAAAAGTAATTTTTGGTCAATTTTACTTGAATTGAATGAAAAATTCAGAAAGATTGTCTTTGGAATAGCAATACATTTCATTAAAAGATAATCAGGAAATCATTATATACCCTCCTCACCCGACCCTTTCGTGAGTTACGTTATTGTTTTTCTATAGAATATAAGATTATCGTATTAGTTGAGTAAAAGGTATACATAGATTAAAAACAATTAAGAACTGACACGAAGACGAATATAAATACATGTAGGATATAGTATGATTTCTTATTCAGTGTGTATCGTTCTGAACATGCATGAAATTTTTGCCACTGGACGTTAAGTAAGCAACCAAAAATCATTCAACCTATTCAGTTTGACTCAATAAGATTTTCAAAATCTTACACACGAATATGTTAAATCTGATTTTATAAATAATTTTTAAATATTTATTTTATGAAAGTCTACATTAAAATTCATCTGACATATATGATAATGTTTCTTTATTGTAGCGATGAATTACCAAAGTTCACATTATTTGTTTTTAAAATTAAAATGCGGGACTACAATGCGGTTTCTTTTACACCTATCATATCGATTTAACCTTGAAAAATAAATTTCCAAATCGGCAACAAAAAACTATTAAACGAATAAAGTTTCGAAGTTATTAACCCATTTCTCTGACGTCAGTCTTTTGTTCTCACAGTTGATTATTTTTTAAGAATCCACTGATCACAATGTTAAATTAAGATAACTTATGTCATAACTTTAATCTTTTAACTTAGGAAATGTAATCCTCTCAAAAACGAGTGACAGATGAATGGTTCGAACCCGCGAGCATTTTCGTCAGTGAAGTCTGCGGTCTATGCATGATACCACTACACCACGAGCGCTTATATTATCGAATATTTTAATATCACTCTTAAAGCGTATATTTGTCAATACATGTCAATAAACTGTATTTCTGTCTTTTTGATATATAATAGAATAAATAACACCATACAATCAAGGAATTGTAGATATGACTTATTAGTACAATTCCTTTATAAAATAAAAAATCCATGTACACATTACACTTAGCACTTTTAACGTACAAGGCCTTCCCCTTTTCTTCATAACAAATTCTTACATTTGGAATTAGTATTATAATGCTATCATAACTTTACTTTTTGTTTGTTTGATTATAAATGGTCCAAATATACATCAACATTAAATGTCTCTAATGTGAATAAATTGTGATAAGCTACAACTGTAAAACTACTTATTTGACTTTAAAACCAGAAACAAAATTGTCAACTTGTTATGAAAAATGAAATATAGATACCTCAGATTCAGATTCAAAAAAATATTTTGGTAGTGAAAAACAGTAAAATGTGAACTTTGTACTGTAGGTATAAAAGTTGTGTCTTTCTGTGCGAACGATTAGACGATGACGGCTATGAACAGATTACATCTTACACTTTAAAATTGACATACTTATATATTGTACATTTGTAGCCTGAGCAATTTTGCTTGGGTTTCAGAATGCGTACCACACATATTACTAGTTTATTTACTGATTGAAGACGGATGCCAAATGTAATAACGTTGAAATAATCTAAATCTAAACATAAATAATGAAAGCGGACCAGTTTACAATATTTATATATTATTGTTCAATTAAGACCAATCATTGTTTTTATTTTGTCAGTCTTGTGAGGTGGTTTTATTGTGGCATTTATACTTCATTCAGATTTAAAATAATCATAGTCCGTTTGTATATATGTTGTAAATCCAATCTTTATAAAACCATAAAAAGATTTTTTTTTATCTTTAAGTAAAACCAAACAATTGAATTATAATAACACTATTGACATGCTCATGTGGTTGCTAAATACTTTAAATGTAAATATTCAAGGTTTTCAAATGTTGGTTACTATTTTATTTTAACTTTCCAAACAAGATTACAAAAAAATCTGTAAAATAATTATATGTCTTTTGGAATAAATTATGAATACTAAATTCTAATCAATATAAAAAAAATTGTAATGATTAAACATTGAATAAAATATTTATTTACAAGTATACAATCTGGAATTATTGAGGGTAGATAACAACCGATTTAAGTTAAATTACACTTACATTAAGTTAAATATAAATGTGAACCGTGTGGATCTAACCATTTCCAGCTATTAGAGAATAAAAAAGACAAAATACTAAATTCTTTTCATGAAATTTCGTTGATTCATTGTCAGATCAATAAACAGATAGTCGTTTTACTAGAAATGGGTTAAATGGACTAAAGTCGCTCGTTGATTATCGTTTACGAATCCACTACTTCTTATCAATTCTCCAATACATCACAGATTGCATGTTTATCAAGGAAAATAATGACCTCACACATATATCATTAAAACATGGTATCGTCCGGGTTGATTCTGAAAAAGAATGACCTGTTGTTCTAAAAGAAAATAACTCCATACACGTATATAAATTTAAATGAGATTGTTTATTTTCAAATTTACCGGAAGCACTTTAGGATTATATATGGTTTATTTTCGATTTATGAGATTTACTGTCCCTTTGGTATATTTCGTCATCTTTTATCATTTTGTAAGGCCGTCGTTCATAAAAGGGACACATATCTATCTCTACCTATAAACCAAAAGCATTCATGATTCTGTCAGAATGCTTAAATTCATAAAAAGACTTGCACGGTTATTTTCTTTAACCAAGTAAGCGCCTTTATTTCATAGAACGTTTTTTAAACATATATATTCAATTCACAGTGTTTTAAATTTGATATATTCGTTTTACTTCTCTAATCACGAAGGTAAGTTTGTTTTAAGTATTCGTCGATAAATTTTGCCTATTTGCGTTTTATGTATTTGCATATCTCTTATAAATATATGTAGAAACTTTTTTCGCGTATATCCTCGAATTATGAAACATTCAGCAACTAAAGTATTGACTGAATATGCTTGTGATAATTGCTATTGTTCTACTGACTGTTGTTGCTGCCGTTAAAACCATGTAATGGTTCGGATTCTATTTTAAGGCTCTTCTAGTCTTCAAGTTTTTCAGTTATATAAATAATACATTTGTGCCAGATTCAGCAAACTATCAGTTGTCCTAGTATAGTTTAAAGTATTTATATGATACCGACAATAAGTGCAATTAAGCATTAAGCTTAACTCTTAGGCATTAAGTTATTTTGAAATTTTCAGGCATTAAGCTTATTTCCTAAATCTGATGAAGATTATTCAATCTATTGCCAAACATAATTTTAGTCAATATATAAACTATGAAATAGAAATAAGAAGGTGTTGTGTGAGTGCCAATGAGACAAATCTCCATCCAAATAACAGTTTGTAAAAATTAAACCATTGTAAGTCAATGCAAGGCCTACAACACGGAGCCTTAAGCTTGGCTCACACCGAACAACAAGCTATAAAGGGCCTTAACATTACTAGACGTGTAAAACCAATTCAAACGGGAAAACCAACGCTAATCTAAATGAAAATTGAGAAACTGGAAACACGTATTAGTTACACAAACAAACGACGACTTATGTACATCAGATTCCTGAATAAGGACAGAGTTGCAAACATTTGCAGCGGGATTAAAAGCAACGCGGGTTATTAAGTGTGCACAGCATTTTTATGTTAATTCTTCATAGACATAAAAAAAAAATACTTCAGTCATTCCTCATATATAGCATACAATGTCCACTAATTGTTGTTGTTTTCTATGTTGTGTTTGGTCTCTCTCTCTTTCCCTTATTATTGATTATTTGTTCTAAACGCAGTAAATAGATTAGGTATTTACTATTTTCAAAACAAGTTTTTACTTCTATTTTGCTTTACAATTATTTTGATATGAGCGTCACTGATGAGTCTTATGTAGACAATTTCCATTTCTAAGTAGCAACATTCCAGCAGCACCTCCATACGGGGTGTATATCTCCCAATTGATAAGATATTCCCGTGCTTGCATTTCCTATCATGATTTTCTTGATAGAGGGTTACTGCTCACAAGGAAGCTTTTAAACCAAGAGTTCCAAATGGTGAAGTTGAAATCATCCCTTCGTAAATTTTACGGACGCCATCACGAGTTGGTTGACCGTTATGGAATAACCGTTTCACAAATGATATCGGATATGTTCTTTACGTCGTAACTACAATCCCCTTCCCTTTCATGAATGTGACCTACCGAATTAGACTATTTACCGGATTTGTAATCACATAAGCAACACGACGGGTGCCACATGTGGAGCAGGATCTGCTTACCCTTCCGGAGCACCTGAGATCACCCCTAGTTATTGGCGGGGTTTGTGTTGTTTATTCTTTAGTTTTCTATTTTGTGTCGTGTGTACTACTGTTTTTCTGTTTGTCTTTTTTCATTTTTAGCCTTGGCGTTGTCAGTTTGTTTTAGATTTATGAGTTTGACTGTCCCTTTGGTATCTTTCGTCCCTCTTTTTATAACTATTTACACCACTAGGTCGATGCCTCTGCTGGTAGACGTTTCTTCGACGAGGGTATCACCGGCCTAGTAGTCAACACTTCCGTGGTGACACGAGTATCAATAATGTTTACAAAACTTTGAATTTTTCAAAAACTAAGGATTTTCTTATCCCAGGCATAGATACCATAGCCGTATTTGGCACAACTTTTAAGAATTTTGGATCTTCAATGGTCTTCAACCTTGTACTTATTTGACTTTATAAATATTTTGATATGAGCGTCACTGATGAGTCTTATGTAGACGAAACGCGCGTCTTGTGCACTAAATTATAATCCTTGTACCTTTGATAACTATTCAACCATCTGTTAGCATTTAAATTAAATGATGTGTAACAACCATGGAAACACAATTAACAACAACTTTTAATGACTTCTTTGCCGATTATATTTGTTATATTTGTTATTCTCGTGGTGTTTTGTCTGATGCTTGGTCCGTTTCTGTGTTGTGTCGTTGTTCTCCTCTTATATTTAATGGGTTTCCCTCGGTTTTGGTTTGTTACCCCGATTTTGTTTTTTGTCCATGGATTTATGAGTTTTGAACAGCGGTATACTACTGTTGCCTTTATTTAACTTCCAAAAACTGATATTTTTTTCTCTTTTTAATACATGTATGTTAAATATGCAAGCCAGTTGTTATCATATTTTTCTCGGTCACAACTTAATTATAAGGGCGAATTCGAATGTCTGTTGACGGTTTGGCTATTGGAATGTCATTAATCGAAAAATTATCCAACGTCTAAGATAACACTGTATTTCTTCAATTGCCATATTTATTTGTTAACAAAATGTCATAATTTTGACATAACATGTTGTCATAACGACTTTGCTGTCGTAATTTTGACATAACATGTCGTAAGAGTCATAGGTCATCATAATGCCTTCAATAATAAAAAAAACATAGTCAGCTATAAAAGAGGGACGAAGTATACCAGAAAGAGAGTCCCCGAAATGACAGACGTTTAACAATTTGATTCAAACAAGAAAATTAACGGTTTTAATAATGTACAAACAAAAAACCGAAAAAAAAAATGTAACACAGTAACAAACGACAACCTGAATAAGATGAATTTGAAGCTTTTCCCAATAAACATGAATTTGTTAAGCTTTAGACTCATAGTACTCAGACCCACGGACCTCTGTACCATCATTTGTACACAATTATCATAATAATATGTATCAGCGGAATGACGAATCTCTGTACCCATCCATTACTAAAATGAAAATTCATCGACAGATAAATGTTTAAAAGTATGTTAAAGGCTTATGAACTTGAATGAATATCAAATCTTATCTATTAACGAAGGAAATCTCACAAAGTACACTTAAATACATGTGTCTACGTCAGATGGAATCTTTCGTCATTGAATTGCATTGAGTTGCCAAATTAATCATTTGGTTGGAAATGCTTTATACTTTACTTACACTATGATGATTCATGCTGGTCGATACAAACACTAAAATCAGATGCAACAGGAATACAATTGTTGTCGTTTTTAGCATATGCTAATTCAAACTATTAGAAACTAAAAATCATGCGTCACACTGTTATGGAAGCAGTAAAAAGTTTACAAATCATCATTTCGAACTGTTTTATATTCATTCTTGTCAGAGGCATTAAAGAAAAGCGTGTGTATTAAATGGACAAACAGAAGTATGTACGAAAAAAAAACAGACAAACTCAATATACATTTTTAGTATCAAATTCTATAGTGTAGTTATATAATATGACATATTTTCATATGATTCAGATAACAGTTTCTACAATTAGAATATTTTTAAAAAGAAAAAAAAAGTTCAATCCTCAGACCTTTGGCAAAACAAGAAAGGTTATATTTACAGACCTACAACTAAAACTTATACGTATTTATACTATCAAATTCTAACATGACGTCCTTCAAACGCTTTGAGTACACACCCGTGGTAAAATATGAATATATTGCATTGGCTGTTCCGATCGTACTCCCACGTCATATGTTTTTTAATGAATGAAGTACCCGACGTCATAGAATGATGACGTTATAATTTAAGCATTTAACGGGAAAATACACGCTTTTGAAACCGAAAATCATCACAACAAGGAAACGTAAACAAGACATATAAGTAAGTTATCATTGAAATTCATCCAAATCTATCTTAATAAGTTTTGTGAATAGTTTGAGCATGTCACTTATTCTGTTTGCTCCGTTCTTTTACGCCAATCTAAAAGTGCGTTAATTTATGGGAACGGCAAATAATGGACTCCACCTAGAGCGCTTCGATCCAAAAAAGTTGCCGTATTTGTCCTATTAGAATCGAAATAATTCATGGGGGCTTGAATATATCTAGATTTTACCACGGGTTGTCCCTTTATGCCGATATTTTACCCCTCGCTATCGCTCAGGGTAAAATATTTGTCATAAAGGGCCAACCCGTGGTAAAATAACGATATATTCAAGCCCCCATGAATTATTTCTTAATTATTGACCTCTTCACAACTACTTAAAAAAAAACATTGTTGACGCAGACATTGAAAAAAGTGCAAATCAATTACGCCTTTCGAACAGGAAAAGAAAATAATGATACTAATGAACCACTTTTTCATTTCTATCGAGAACAAGCGTTAGTTTTGGAATACGTTAACATAATATTTTGGTTCTACATTTCCACATCTTCCATACGCATCCGATACACTATGTTGTGTCACGTAATTGAAACGCATTGAAGCTTGTAATTTTGTTTATTATATTGCAGCATTAGTAAACCGCAGTTCGAAAGTCATCAATCGATTGAGAGTAATCCAGGTTAAAAACTAAGATAGTTATCAAAGGTAACAGGATTATAATTTAGTACGCCAGATGCGCGTTTCGTCAGCATAAGACTCAACAGTCAACAAAATATTTATAAAGCCATCTCGGGGATCACATCAACTTTAAGAGGGGGAAACGAAACAAAAGAAAGACTGACGTACAACAAAATACCAAACGACATTGGAACACATACAGAACGACATTTTTAGTATTTTTGGTCTCGACACTTTCACGGAATAGATTCTAATCGATTGATATTCTTCATGCTCTATCATGGCAGGCACATTGATTTACCTTGACTTATTTTGAAGGGCGATAACTACCATGAAGTTTTGTTCCTTGACCACATTTGTGCTTTTCCTTGGTTCTGTTTTGCTATTCCATCTCTGCATCATTCTGCAAGAAAATAGAAATACACACCTGAACCATTGCTATTTTCTACAAGAAAACAAATATACACACTTGACCCATTCATTGCTTTTTCCAACAAGAAATAAATTATAAAATCTGACACATTGCTATTGTTCACAAGAAAAAAGTAAACACACCTGACCCATTGCTTTTTACCATAAGAAACTTAATATATGCACCGGACCCATTGCTTTTTCCCACAAAAAGATAAATACACACATCTGACATCTGTAAATTCAGAAATTATTGCGAGTGTTTTTATCATTGCGAAAAAATGCGACAGGGTTATAAGTCGCAATAATTTAAACTCGCATTTTGAAATTTTTAATATGAATTAAACAGGATCTTTCTCAATATCGCAAAATTTAAAATGTCAAAAAATGAACAAATCGCAAAAATATATACACGCAAGAATTTCTGAATTCACAGTATTTTTTATTCTTCAACAGAAATAGATAGTCAGGAATCTGATGTACAGTAGTTGTCGTTTGTTTATGTAATATGTACGTGTTTCTCGTTTCTCGTTTTGTTTATATAGATTAGACCGTTGGTTTTCCCGTTTGAATGGTTTTACACTAGTTATTTTGGGGCCCTTTATAGCTTGTTGTTCGGTGTGAGCCAAGGCTCCGTGTTGAAGACCGTACTTTAACCTATAATGGTTTAATTTTTGAATTGTTGTTTGGATGGAGAGTTGTCTCATTGGCACTCACACCACATCTTCCTATATCTATAAACACCTTACTCGTAGCTTTGCGTTTCCTGTGTTTCCAAAGGTTAGTATTTATTATCTAACACCGTCACCCTCTGACTTAGATCTTGTATTGTGTCATTGATTGTATTCCATGCATTTGCTGTTTCGTTTACTTCTTGTTCCAACTGTACGATGCCATCTTGCAAACCTTCAATTTCACATGAAAATATCCGATTAGAGTTTCCAAGGTTCATGTACCAACTAATGTGTTTGGCCTTTAAAGAGAGCGATTTCATGTTCGTTATTGATTACTCTAAGAAACAGAACATGCTAATGTCCTTTCATGACGTCACCATCTATTTTGATGTCTGTGATATCTAGCCCCCGTAAATGCAGTATTCAGAGAGCTTTGAGTACTTTGATTCGACAAATTTCCATTGCAGGATGTGATATGAAACTACAATATAAAAAAGAAGATGTGGTATGATTGCCAATGAGACAACTATCCACAAAAGACCAAAATTTCCATTTCATCAAATTGCACACGTCTTCTCACATCTTAAATTTGATAAATTCCAAAGCAAATTTACAAAAAGAAATGTTAGAGTAAAATTAAATCGTCTGCATGATGACCAAAAATGAATTTTGTTGCCATTACATTGCAAAACTCAATATTTTGCATAAAACATGATGGTATAGGTTATCCCCCCTCTCTCAGCCTAATTTACACGGACAGTATAAGGTTCTCAAAACGTTTCACTTAAGAAACTATTCAAATGCCTTTTTAATTTTGTAAAAAAAATAATGTTTACTTCAATGAAATTAAGATGTGCATAATTTAAGATAATCATATCATTGAAACACTTGATTTGAATACCTCATGTACTTGTAATTTGAAACATACTTACGTTTAGATTAAATGCATGTACATGCGGAAGTTAAACTATTTTCATTTTTTTTTTAAAGTTATGCGTATTAAGGTGATAGTATTAACACTATTTCACAATTTCAATTTATCACACACTATAAGAGAAACACGATTTATTTAAACTGTCTAATATAAACTGTTGGTATCTCTGTAGAAATTTGAATCTTTCTTGTTTAGTCAGAACGATAATAGTTGTTAATTGCGTGCTCATTACTGTTTTAATAACATATACTTACATGCATCAACAGCTTCTCTAACTATATATAACTAGCACACACATTTTCTCATACTCATTTATATTTTTTGTTTTCTTTATGTCTTCGTGAAAATCATCTAATTATTTCCAATCAATTAACACATAGTTCTCTGATTTCGTTATGCTCATATGTAGTATTTGGAAATCAGAGATCTATTTTTTGTTTCGATTGATTATTTTCAAATTTACCAAATACACTTTATTATTATAGTACTACATATTCTAAGTACAAATATAATCCCTCAATCTTATTCCAATGAATATAACTCAGTGCATGGTTTTAATAACTTTCTTGGGTCGCAGTTTGTCAAACCTTTAAATAAATTCATGTATGAAATTGGGTATGTTTTTTGGGGGATTTTTTATTGTCCTTACTCTAAGGCATAAGTATCTCCATTTTACTATTTTTAAGGACAATATTCCCATTAAAGATCCCCGAATTATCTTTCTTCTTAACATAATAGTAATTAAAAATATAAATCACGTAAATGTGTGATAAAGTAAATAATGATATTTAGGAGGAATATCAAGAAATCTTTTAAAAATGTATGACAAACCAGAAATTATTCGACTCTACTACTTCCTTTCCGACTAGTTTAAAAAAATAAGCACCACTTTTTGTATCTTTCATATCTAATATCTAATAGTTTCATCTTCTAATGAGGAACCAAAGTAATAAGGAAGAAGATTCTTATTACAATTAAATAACTTTTACAACATTTATTAAGCATGTGAAAATAGAAAATAACTGGCTGAAACTTATATCAACACTTCATCTTTATGTTTCCCTACTTAAATAAATAAGAATTATTGTACTTAACTGAATGCCGGTGTACAAATAAACTTTAGTTATTGAACGAGTTGTTTTAACTTTAGGTCCTAGGTCCATCAGCAGAAATTGAACCCCACCCCCCCCCAAAAAAAAAAGAAAAGAAAAGAAAAATTACCATGATTCCCATGCTTGAATAGCTAATCTAAATATCATGTGAAATAAAATATTTGTTCGTTCAGTGTTTTGTTATAAAAGGGGCTCATTTTTTCATGTCGGGCCTTTTATAGCTGACTATGTAGTATTGGTTTTGTAAATGTTGAAAACCGTAATTTGACCTATAGTCGGTAACTTCTTTGTCATCTGGTCTAAAACATGTTAGACGGAGTGTTGTTTTATTGGCAATCAAACCACATCTTATTATTCTTATGTATATCTCAAACATTTGATAACTAGGTCTTTTTATCAATCTATGTCTTATGTTATGCAGAATATATAAAAAGAATACGAAAGAAAGAAACGTTTACATTAATAGAACAAATATACACATTATGTGCAAAAAAGAACAAGGAATGGAATCGGCATTTAAACGAATAGTTCTATAGACAATTTATGAATATATGCAACTCAACCAATAATAGTATACGGACGTCCCACTCGCACTATCATTTTCTTTGATCAATTGACCATGAAATCGAGGCCAAGACTCTAATTTGGCATTAAAATTAGAAATATCATATCATAAGGAACATGTGTACTAAGTTTGACGTTGATTGAACTTCAACTTCATTAACAACTACCTTGATCAAAAGCTTTAACTTGAAGAACGGACAGACGAACGGACACTCAGATCAGAAAACATAACGCCCCACAAAATATAAAGAAAAAAATAACATAAATGATTTTTTTCCATATGTATAGAAAAAAACATATTGCATATATGTAAGATTTGAACATTATTCTTTTTTAATCTTTTTTTTTTTTTTGTTTATTTTTTTGTTAACAGTGAATAAAAACGTAAAACATGCTACGTAGGAGAACAGGTTATCTATTAAACTTCAGTTTCTTATTGACAACACATTTGTTGAATTTGGTAGTAGACGTTAGGACAAATGGTCATACACGACCTGAGCACCTCTTCTTATTTTTTCATATGAGTCGGTGTTTCTTTGGACAAGTGTCAAACATAATATTATCAAAGATGCCAGATCATTTAATTTCATATTCAGATATATTGGTTTGCATTAAAAATCCGAATGTTTCTAATTGGGTTCCATTATTATATCATCTAGAACTAGAAATTGAAGAAATAACAGACACGGATTCCCCTGTCTCATTTTTAGACTTGAACATCAGATTTGACATAAAATTGAGAATGGAAATGGGGAATGTGTCAAAGAGACAACAACCCGACCAAAATAAAAAAACACAACAGCAGAAGGTCACCAACAGGTCTTCAATGTAGCGAGAAATTCCCGCACCCGGAGGCGTCCTTCAGCTGGCCCCTAAACAAATATATACTAGTTCAGTGATAATGAACGCCATACTAATTTCCAAATTGTACACAAGAAACTAAAATTTAAATAATACAAGACTAACAAAGGCCAGAGGCTCCTGACTTGGGACAGGCGCAAAAATGCGGCGGGGTTAAACATGTTTGTGAGATCTCAACCCTCCCCCTATACCTCTAACCAGTGTAGAAAAGTAAAAGCATAACAATACGCACATTAAAATTCAGTTCAAGAGAAGTCCGAGTCTGATGTCAGAAGATGTAACCAAAGAAAATAAACAAAATGACAATAATACATAAATAACAACAGACTACTAGCAGTTAACTGACATGCCAGCTCCAGACTTCAATTAAACTGACTGAAAGATTATGATTTCATCATATGAACATCAGGCACAATCCTTCCCGTAAGGGGTTTAGTATCATACCATCATAACATATATGAGAAGAACATAACCCGTGTCATGCCAACAACTGTTTTTAGAATAAATGTGTTTAGTTCCGACGCAAAGACCTTATCAGTGACTCAATATTAACGCCAAAATATGCAATCTTTAATGACTTGACAACAGTATCGTAATTATATCCCTTCTTAATAAGTCTATTCAAAGGTTTTGTAAGTTTATGAGGTGAATACTGACACCTTTGTGCTTTATAAAGAATATTTCCATAAAAAATTGGATGTGAAATACCTGAACGTATAAAAAGTCTGCATGTTGAGCTATATTTACGAATGATGTCTTTATACCGATGATAAAATTTAGTAAAGGTTTTGACTAGTTTGTGATATCGAAAACCCTGGTGTAATAATTTTTCAGTAATACATAAATTTCTCTCGTTAAAATCTAAAACATTGTTACATACACGAGCGAATCGTACAAGTTGAGATATATAAACACCGTAAGATGGTGACAAGGGAACGTCACCATCTAAAAACGGATAATTAACGATAGGAAATGAAAAATCATCCCTTTTATCATAAATTTTAGTATTCAGCTTTCCGTTAGTGATAAAGATATCAAGATCGAGGAAAGGGCAGTGGTCATTGTTAGTATTAGCTTTATTTAAAGTGAGTTCACCAGGATAAATTTCATTAATATACATACTGAAGTCGTCATTATTGAGAGCCAAAATATCATCCAAATATCTAAAAGTATTATTAAATTTGTTTATCAGATGTTGTTTTGATGGGTCTTTGCTTATTTTTGTCATAAATTGTAACTCGTAACAATACAAAAAGAGGTCCGCAATAAGTGGTGCACAGTTAGTCCCCATTGGAATTCCGATAATCTGACGATATACGGAATCTCCAAAGCGAACAAAAATGTTATCTAGTAAAAATTCAAGGGCATATATAGTATCAAAGCATGTCCAATTAACATAGTTTTTTTGTTTATTGCTACTAAAAAATGACCTAAAAGAGTTTGAACATATATATTCACATTCTGATTTTTTGAATGCCCATTTAATTAGATGTGTGAATTTTTTCTTAATGAGAATGTGAGGCAATGTGGTATACAGGGTAGAAAAATCAAAACTTTGAACAGATTCAAAATCACCAATATAAGCATGCAATTTATCAAGTACTTCCAACGAGTTCTTGACACTCCAAAAGTAATTTATTCCACTATTTTCGAAGGCCTTATTTGAACAATTTATTATAAGGTTTTTAATTGTACCAAGTGTGCTGGTAAGAATAATAGACAATTTAGTAGTTGAACAATGGCTTGAAGACGAAATAAATCTATATTTGTAAGGGGTTTTGTGTAGCTTCGGAAGCCAATACATAGTTGGAACTTTCATTGTATTTGGCTCTGCTTGTAAAGCGGTGGCTAAAAGTTTATGTTTGTTACAGATTTCGTTTTCTGAAAATGGAGTCAGTTGGAATGTTGGTGAATTGGTGATTTCCTTTTTCAGAACCTCGATGTAAAATTTACGTCAAACAATAATAATATTATTAGCAGCTTTATCGGCCGGGACAAAAACAAATTCCTTGGCTAGTTCTTTTAGTTTATGTTTGATACGAGAAATAGGTTTATTGTGGTTATTGTTAATAGTAAAATGTTCTTTAAAATGTTGAATACGTATATCAACTATCTTCATTACTGAATTAAAAAAAGAGTCCAAAGATTTTTTGTCAGCTTTTTCCCGTTTTATCCATTTCATACAGTAAGTAAGGAGTGAGTCGTGGATGATATTACGACACTCATTCCAATTAATAATTGACGGGGGACGATATTTAGGTCCTTTACTGAGAAATGATTTTAACTCTCGGTCTTGAACGATGTTAAGATCTCCTGTTATAACATGGGAAATGGGTCCATAAATATATTCGGAATTACTGCAATTACATGAAGTAGGTGTATTTTCACTGATATTAACATCTTTACACAATTGACTATAATTAAACACAAATTTCCGGGTAGATTTCTTGTAAATATAACAAATAAGAGGTAGCTCAGTATTGTCAAAATATCCAGGAATTTGTTCTTTAACAGAATGGTCGTTAAATATACCGGCAATATTTACAAAATCAAAGCCTTTGTTGACATACTTAATTTTAATAAAATGTTTTTTATGATCTTCAGGGCGATCAATTTTGGGAAATAATTTAGAATAACAATATGCCATAATAATTTGAACAATTTCATACTTAGGACTGCTATATGAAATTGTGTTGCAATCCTCCAAAATTTTATTTAACTTATTAACCGGTAACGAACAGAGTTTTGTTAACAGATAATGTCTGCAGTTGTTTTTTGAAATAGAAATAAGGTCCGAAATATTGGTATGATTGGCCCGAAATTTTCT
Organism: Mytilus trossulus; assembly: GCF_036588685.1. Taxonomy (NCBI): domain Eukaryota; kingdom Metazoa; phylum Mollusca; class Bivalvia; order Mytilida; family Mytilidae; genus Mytilus; species Mytilus trossulus. Next base: position 39,387,550 of record NC_086384.1, on the reverse strand, counting down.
TTGATTGCGATTTGTTCTACAACCGTGAGAACGGTTTTTACGAACAGTTTTAGAAACAATATCCAAAATGTTAACGGAATTGGTTCTAGATATATTACCAATTCCCATGATATTATCATTTAGACCGAGAGGGTAAACTGTCTGTAATTTTTTAATCCAATTTAATTCAATTATTTTCCGTGATCGTACAAACTTTGAATGCGATTCACCAGGCTGCTTATTTACTACTTCTAAAGGTTGAACTGCTAAATATTTAAAAGGATGGTTGTGCTTCTTAAGGTGTTGGTAAATGATACTTTTGAATTTATTAGGTCTTTTAAAACGATACAGATGTTCTTGAGTGCGTTTTGATAAATATCTTCCAGTTTCTCCTACGTACTGAATACCACATCCCGGTTTGTTTCATGTGAGTAAATAAATAATACTGTTTGTTTTTCAAGTAATATCAGTTTCAAAATTTAAAGAAAATGTGCGACCATTAAACGTGGACCTTACCGTATTGTTGGTGGAAAGACGGGGACATGTAAGTCATTTTTTGGCATGACACTTATCGATAGAAGGGTAACCACGATTTTTATTGTTAAAAATGTTAGCGATGGTAGTATTTTTAGATAACCGATTTTGAAAATTGAGACGTGTAGATACCCTTTGAACAAGTTTAGTATTTAGTATTTTTCCGTTTCTTAGTTTCATAATTGTTTTGTTAGTGAATTACATAATAAAGGAGCAAAGATTGGCGTCCAGAATATGAACCAGCATACAATAATTAAGTTAAGTAAAAGTGATAAATTTGTTCGGCTGAAAATGTCGAACGCTATCAGTATTAATTACCCGAAAAAGATAGTGTATATCAGGGTATGACTGATGGCTGACCAATTAGTAGAATGGGGCTGAATATTGAAATACTACTTTTTGATAAACATTCCTAAAGTAATGAACTAGAGAAGTTCTCGCTCGAACACACACTCCATAATCTAGTATATTATAAGAGCATAAGTATCTCACCAACACAATTTTTGGCAAAAGAGACGATTTTATTTTTGAAATTTCCCTACCTTCACAGCAATATACCTTCCTCACCCATATATGGAATTTAAATTTTCCAATTCATTCGGTATTCAAGGGCTTGCAGCTGGTACTTAGACTTTGTAAAACGCCACGAGTGTCTGAGCAGAAAATTAATGAACGAGGGTTATTTAAAAAAGTACGCATCTTGTATTTTGAAAAATCATCGGAAGATACTTAAACCTAGTTGATAAATATTCCGTATTAACTTCAAGAATAATACATGATGGTTTTGAAGTATAGGTTCTATGTTGGTTATCATCTTATTTATGTGTTTAAGTGTCCTTTACCTGTCTTTGTAATTAATTCTTTTATTGTTTGGTCTATTTTTGCTTATATACATTTTACGTGGATGCGTATTTGTTCATTCCGGTATTATCTAATGTTGCTTTCGTAAATTTTTGTCTTTCGTTTTTGGGAATGTTCTTGGATTATAAGCATTTTTGTTTTTCTTTATTGACATATTTGTTTGTTTTCATTGTGATGTTCACTTGTGTTAATATGTTTTTTTGAGTGAAGCCATATCAATTCTTATTTTTTATTGTGTCTTTCTATGTTGGCCAACGCCGCTGCATTTGTTTGCATCTGTCTCAAGTCAAGAATCTGATATTCAGTAGTTTTCGTTTGTAGATGTGGTTCATGAGTGTTTCTCGTTTTTCGTTTTTTATAGATTAGACCGTTGGTTTTCCCTTTTGAATGGGTTTTAACTTGTTATGTTTCGGGTCCTTTTTAGCTAACCTTGCTATTCGGTGTAAGCCTGGGCGCCTTGTTGAAAACCGTCCTTTGGCTTATAATGGGTTTTTTTTACAAACCGTAACTTGGATGGAGAGTTGTCTCATTGGCACTCATAACACATCTTGTGATATCTATCTAAAACAAGGTCGGCTGCTGTATTCCTATTTTTCAAAAGTTAACCTAATATGTCGCCTGTTTTGTTCACATATTATATACCCTTTCTTCCCCCCTGTGGACATGTTTTGTATTAGTTTATAATTATTGTAAACGCATTACGTTTTTGCAGATCTTAAAAAGAACAGTATTTTAATATTATTTTGTGATATAAAAAATTTCGTTCTTTAATTTTCATAATAGATATATTTGTAAGACATGTATGTTGCAGCGGTCTTATGGTGCATGCATTTTAAGCAACTATAATAACAGAGATATGTGTATCTGGGTATAAAACCAGGTTTATCATGTTTAAACCACCATTTTCTACCAGAAAAAAATACAGGAACCATGTCTGGAATATGTTTTTTTTCTTTTCGTTTGACGTGTTTTGAGCTTTTAATTTTGTCATTTGATAATGGACTTTCCGTTTTGAATTTTCCACGTAGTGAGGATTTTTTGTTATTTTTGTTATTTGACTTTTATCCGAACTTAAAACGCCGTTCAGAAAAGACAAACAAAAAGGAAATATAACACAGTTTAGATAGCTAAAATTGGTACGGGAACACATTGTTGTGTGTCTATTTCACGCGAAGACAAACCTCAGCATTATCCAGTTTAGTTTTATTGTCGTTTAATCCATCAAAATTAAGCAACCAACTTCATGGATGTCATCTAGTTTAACAGCTAATCATTCAAGTGTAGCGTACACATGTGCTCGATACTACAGAAAGGTAGCCAAGATATCTACAACACGTGTAAGCAAATATTACACTAAAGCCAAAGTTGAAATCGTCCCTTTCATCACTTTTCTGTTGACATGTAAAATCCATTATGTGTCAATTTTTTCTATAAAAATAACGTTTATAGCATGCGGAATTAGTCAAATCACTTACTGCCTTTCCTTTCAAAGAAATGAATTCTTAATAACACAATGAATGTGAAGTTTATTGCATTTTTTTTGGTTGAAAATTTAGTTGGTACCTGTTCATCTGATGCGATTGCCTCAGTTCTAGTTTTTGACCAGGGTTTCTTTCACCTGTTTTGTTAATATGGAACCATGGTTTTCTACTGTCTTGATTTAATTGTCTTCAACTTTGATTTTATTTCACAACATTGGTGATACACTTTTCGATCCGGAGGAAAACTGATCATTTCCCGAATCAGTTGATAAGAAAATGAATATAGCCAATATTGATGAACAAATATTGGGATTTCCGAGAGAATGAGATTATGGAGGCAGATAAGTATTATCTAGAATAAGAAAGCAATGTTCGAAAAATGTAGAATAAAAGCTTGTGACCCGTCACCACCGCCACATCATCAGTCCCAGAGTTTATATCACATTCCATCCACGTCGCATTCCAGTGGGAAATTTCTAAAACAAGATTAATCTCAAGTCAAAATCATCGCCTACCTAGGTTATCGCTACCAAATGTTAGCAGATATATGATAGAATGGCAATATTTCTGGAATTCAGTTGATTCAACAATTCATCATAACACACTTACAGACTTTCAGAAATTCTCATATGTGAAGCCCTTTTTGATATCAGATGTCGTTAACGTAGTGTGAGGCCTCACCGTGATCACCTCAAATTACTACAAGGTTATTGAACCTTTAAGAATTGTGATGGTCAAACCCATAAGTTAATCAATGCACACACGTCACTTATTTTAGTGTATGGAATTATAATGTGGTGAACATGTCTGTCTAGAATGTATCACGAGACCGAATTTTTTTTTAATGCTTTTGAAGTCAATGATAATTGTTTGTGTTGTGTCATGTGAAATTCTATTTGAAATTGTGTCACATTTGCAATTGTGCGGTATGGGGTTTTCCCACTGTTGAAGGCCATACGGTGACCTTTTGTTGTTTATTTTTGTGTCTTGTGGAGACTTGTCTCATTGGCAATCATACCGCAAATTCTTTTTTATATCCTCACTTATTATGAGTAATATGATAACTGTATTTGGTGAACGGGTTCGTTGCAACGTACATATATCTTTTAGACAGTCAGTCTACCTAGACGTCATTTAATGGATCAGTGATCAAGGATCAAGGATAAAGTTACGCGATTAGGTCTGTTTCTCAAAGGTCTAAAATTACTAATAACATTAGGTCATTTATAGAATTATTGTAAGATCAAATGTCTGTCTGTTAGGTATATTATTTGACATTGATATCATATTCAGCTTCAATGTTAAGTGTTTATGTCCTGGTCTATTTTTAAATTATCATACGAAATTTGCCAACTACTGGTGTATTATAATCTGTAAGGTGGATATGTCTGTGTTCCAAACATTATCTGGCCTCTGTCTCATTGTCATAAATTTGTGTAATGCTTTTTTTAATACCTTTATTTTAATATTCTCAACAGAAAGCAATGGATAGTTAAGCCAGCGAGACATAAAATTATGTTTTACAGATGAAATTCATTGCCTCAGAACAAAAAGTAGTCCACCATGCATACCCCCATCATTTAAATGAGCACACACCAAACGATTTCTTTGAGGGTGTTGATCTGGAAGTCCATTTGTCAGTCGTGTGTAATTCATATGTTTGGTTTTTCCATCGGAGGTAAACCATTTGTACACGCCATTGTCATACTTCCCACCAATCCAGAATTTACTTGCTGCAATAAAAATTGAGCAAAAAGTTTCAAAGACTTACTTTTGTACTGATTTTTCTGAATCCAAAAACAACAATCGTCCAAATTATTGACATTTTTCTAAAATACTAACAATCATATATTCTACAGTAAAAGACGACATGCAACATCATCATGATGACGTATGCTTAACCAGTAGCTGGAGAAATACCAACAATCTTTTTTGTAGCTTTCGCATTGCTTATCCCGATACACACCAAGGATATAAAGAAATTGCTTGCCCCTTGATCGACAACATATTTGTTGCGTTAGGTTCATTGATTTCTCAACAAACAGTTGGTGTTCAAATGGACACTGATCGTGATCATCTATTATCGATTAAGTTTCTTTTGAAAACCAAAGATAAAACTATCATGCTATCAAGTCTTTACATTTAACGTCAAGACATATTGACGTTTCCTATTCAAAACTATTTCTCTTTTAATTCACTATAACACACATTTTAATCAGTACTTCATATATCCACAGCGTCCAAAGTAACTTTAAGTAGTTTTACTTAAATAAAAAGAAACAAAGATGTGTATGTACACTTCATGTCGCAGTCGTTTTCTTGATAATCACGACTGCAAACTACAATCTCCAACACACGTGTTTTCATAATTCAAAACGTCAACTTCCCATTCCCCTGCAATATACTCTTTTTGCAACATTTGTTTTGCGTTCATCGATTCTTATCTCTTCATTGTTATGACATTTAGAGTGCAGATTCGAATGACGAGAGATACTTGAGAAGCAGTAAACGCTTTTCCCATAGACTCATCATGTATTGTTTCTCTGGAGTTCATACGATTTCGTTATTTTTTCGATGCTCTTTAATTTGTATGTTTCTAATTATTGTATGTGTTTTAAACTTTGAAAAACTACTGTCGGATATTATTTATATTCCGAGCTGGAAAAAAGGGTCTTTTTGATCACTGTGAATAAGTAAGAAATATAATGGATATTGCATGTAAACCTTTTAAAATAGCATAATGTCTAACGTTGCATTTTGAGTACATTACTTGACTTGTCCAATGTCTAACGTTGCATATTTGAGTACATTACTTGACTTGTCCAATGTCTAACGTTGCATATTTGAGTACATTACTTGACTTGTCCAATGTCTAACGTTGCATATTTGAGTACATTACTTGACTTGTCCAATGTCTAACGTTGAATATTTGAGTACATTACTTGACTTGTCCAATGTTTCCACTTTTTCCAAAATTAACAGAGTGACATGTGTTGTTTACACGTCGTGTCTCCGTCCGGGCTAATATTTACACCTTAATTACCTTTGATTTGGCATAGTGGAACGCAAATCAGATTTAAAATTTGAGGATATCTAAATGTAGTCATGTTGTAATGGTCGCTAAACTTGCTTCGTTACTTTCATTTTATATGGAATTATTATATAAGATATAAAAGTAACTAATTGGTAGGTTGTTACCAATTTACAAATCATCATGAAGGTTCGAAATCTAGATATATATGGAATATTTCTTACTTGTTTTCATGTGTTTTAAATTGGAAATATAGTATTGATTATTTTTTAACAAATGGTTTAATCTTAAAGCGATAATTAAACTGACACTTAAATTAAATTTCGATTAGTTCAAATATATTTGACTTTGGCTAAATAAAAGGAGGAGCTTATCAGATCATTATAGAATTATTCAAACCTCGAATTCCACAAACTACTTGCACATGTTGCAATCATATATTTCATAATCTAAACAATAAAATTATAAATTGTTAGAAGAATACCAAATAATATGATACCCTTAACCTAGTTACTTTTAATCGGAAAGTAAATGCATTTATATCGGGGAAAAGAAACTTAATATATACAAACCTGTTTGATTCTGAATGTATTTATCAGTCAACCACAAGTTTTCCTTTTCAGAAAAGATATCTGTAAGTGATCCGTTATCTTTTCTACATTGCTCCTTCAAAACATTCATAATATGAATTTTGAGACCATCTATTTTGAAAGGACGACATCATTTTTTCAGAAAGCATAAAAATTCAATCAACAAGTCAAAAAGACAAGTCAGGAGCCTATAACTGAGTATTTGTAGTTGATTGCTTTATACTAATATTAATAATTTGTTTTTCGTTAGATATTTTATCATAAAAGAATTTTTTTTATCGTTTGACTTGACTAACATTTGTCATGTCTTTTTAGCTGACCACAGGGTGTGGCAATTGTTCAAGATTATACGTTCATCTATATTTGCAGATATCAACGTTATTTTGCCTCTTTACGACTCATAATTCTATATTTTTCGCGACAAATTGTTCATGTACTAATATGATAATTATTAATTATTGAGCAAGGTTTGAAAGGCGTTCAAGTATATTTGAGATGGTGGGCATCTTGCTGACACGAAATATCATTCAGCTTAGTTATTCAGCTATGATGATTTTTACGGTCTTATTGTGACCGATTTTTACCATTACTGATTCGACCTTTCAATTTTTTCGAATGAAACACGACTGATAAGTCTCATCTAGACGAAAAGTGCGTTTGGTGTACTTATGGGTTTTGAGTAAAGATTTTTTCATGAACTTGTGACTTTCAATACTCTTTGTTTTCCTACTCGATTTTTGAATAGTATGTTATCTCGACAGACACAAACAAGAATGTTTCCTAGTACACCGATGCCCAATCCGCTCTATGATTTTCTATGTTATGGGAAATCTATAATTTGCCATTAAAATGAGAAAGATCATATCATAGGGAACATGTTTATAAGTTTCGAGTTGATTGAACTTCAACTTCATCAAAAACTACCTCGACCAAAAACATAAACCCGAAGCGGGATAGACGTACGAACGGACGAACGAACGGTACGACGGACATACAGACGAACGAACGAACGGACGCACAGTCCAGAAAACATAATGCCCGTAAATGGGACATATAAAAACCGACATAGACAAGACCACCTTTTTTTACATAAGGACATAACGAATACAAAATATAAATGCTGACCATCGACAACTGCCTTCGATATTGAAGTTCAATATAAAGATGTAAATGCTGTAAATAACATATTGTTATATAACGTTATGAGGCACTCACAGTAAGCGGAATGAATTTAACACTCAGACAATATGTCTAACAAATTCAATCTATGTATTCTTTCTTTTTGCCATGAAGTTTTTAACATTAATAAAGTCCTTTAGTATAACTGTGACAGTGACGTTATTGGGTGCTTGTTCTGCAAGTGAACAATTATTTTGCAGCTGCATACGGTATATGCAAGTTATCAATGGATATACAAATATAATTTGAAATGTCAACCTTAAGTATGGTGGAATGCAGTGAATGACCTGTACCTTCAGTATTTATGACAGAAGATTTGATTTGACTCAAAGTATTTTTTGCATATGAATGATAATATCTAATTACCAAACAAAATTGTGTCCCTCATTACCTGTGCATCGTTCCAGGACTTTTGTGTATCACTAAAGAAATAACATGCACCAAAGTCAACACGTCTAATCCAACCCAAAGGGCATTGTAGTTCATCACCTGTATGTTTAATGAAAAATACCTGTTTAAAACAGTTGTTAATGCTTTGTCAATGGGCATCACTTAAGTATATTTATCAATTATAATCTAATCATGCACTACAATTGGTTGCGTACCGTTCGTATTACACATCGATAACCGTGATACACACTAGGTTCATTTTTTTTTTACAAAAGAGAATACATATACACACCTGAACCTTTACTTATTCCCACAAGAAAATAAATACACACACCTGACTCATTGCTATTTCCCACAACTAAATGAATGTATACGTCTGACTAATTACTATTTTCCACAAGAAAATAAAAGCATACACTTGACTGTTTGCGATTTACCACAAGAAAAAAATATACACACCTGACTCATTGCTATGGTTTCCAGGTATCTCCAAAGGTGAGTATTTGTTATCTAAAATATTTCGCAAAACTTCAATTTCACATGAAAATGTCTGCGTAGTATTTTCAAGTTTATGTTCCAACTGTTGTATTTGACCTTTTAGGGAAGCGATTTCCTTTTCGTTATTACATGTATTATCTACTCTCTTAAGTAGAGCATCGTAATTTTTTTTCATAACGTCAACTTCCGTTTTGATATTCGTTAAGGCTTTCCCATCAAATACCGCAACTTCATAACTTTGAGTGCTTTGATCCACCAAACTTCCATTGCATGAATATGACAGGACAGAGAATATCATTAACAACCAAATGATCATTTCATCAATGTTCACGTGTCTTCTTTTAAAAATTGTAAATTCTATAAAACAAATTAAAACAAATGTCTTTGAAGCAATCCTTATGAACACAACAGCCAAAAAAGAATAACTATTTATTTTCGTAATAACACATTGGCTCAGAATAGAAATGCAGAGTTAATGCTATTAACTATTTACTTTTTTGTACAATTTTACAGGTAAAGGTGAACCACGAAATATCATAAAAAACATCAATATTATAGTCCATTAATGTATGGACTTTTTCATATTGGCCCTGTAACATGCCCGAGGTGTGAATAATGGCCAATGATGGTTGTAATGGCCCTGAGGCAACGCCGAGGGCCATTACAACTGTCCGAGGCCATTATTAATATCAATGGCATGTTACAGGGCCGAAATGAAAAAGTCCATATATTGATACTTTTATTAAACCAACTATAAAGGCAAATTCATTCAAGAACAGTCTTCGAGTCTCGGATCCAAAATTATACAGCTTTCCACCAACTACAACAGGACGAATACAAAAAAGCCTGTTTCATAACATTTTTATTAAATGGTTTTAATTCTTCGATTAAACAAAGAGTAAAAAACTTACCGTGAAGAAGATACAGGAATTTCATAGCTGAACTTCAACTTGTCTTTTCGCATTCAATTTCACATGGAATTTTGGTCAACATTGTGACTGTCAGATGTAATTTCTGATTTCTCATCCAAGTACTTAATCTTATGCTATTAAAATTCATTTCATCTAGCAAATAAAAAGTAGCTGGGAAGAATAAATCAGACAGTTTAACTATTCTAAAGTCTGCATTCTGAGATTGAACAACGGAAATGAAACAGTGATAATAATCGAAAGTCGTACTCGAAAAAGCCTGTGAAATATTTCCGTTTCAAGTCGTTACAAAACAATGTCAATGAACATAATTTTAACTTGTTTTTATGATATTAAGTTTAAAAAAAAAATGTCACACTTATTTAAAGAAATAAACGACATTTTGATTAAATCGATGTCCCGTTTCATCTGTTCATAATGCATGACTGTGATTTTGTAATGCACATGTGTGATTTCGTAATGCATGACTGGGATTTCGTAATGACTGGCTGTAGCAATTTCTCCGTTCATAATGACCAGATGTCGAAATTTTCCTTTTATAAAGCATGGGCATTTCTATACGTATTGTAGTAAGTTGGTTAATAATATCCAGCAATTATACATGTCTTTTTTTTTAAATCATAAAAGATACAAATAAATGGTTAGAAATGCACACAAACGATTTGTCAACACCAGACTCATTAGTGTTGCTGAAATCAAAACACTTGGACGGCAAACAAAACAACGATGCATTGAAAAACAGGAATACTTAAAATTGTGCAAAATACACTTAAAAGCGATATTACACTTGGTTTGAAAAAACGTTCTTAATCTGAATAGATCGCATTTAATTCTGAACAACTGATCTAAAGAAACAAAATATCAGTGCAAATTAATTTCAACACAAAATTGATAAATACTTGTCTAATGATACTAGCTGGAAAATCGTTCATGAACTATTGGCAACGACCAAATTGTTGAATAAAATCAGGTTTATTGTTAAGTACGCTGCGTATACGTTGCGTCTACAGGAAACTTATTAGTGACTCGAGAATAGATTAAGGCAACAGTCGTTTATCGATACTTGTAAATACATATATTAATTTCACTAACTTGTATAATTATATATTTTGTGTTACAACTATCTTTTAACTGAAGCTTAAAACTTGTAATAGTTTTGACTTATGTCTTGTTAAATGTCTCTCTTTCAACAGGAATATTCTGAAACATGACGAGTAGATGATAGAACTCCCTTTTCCAATGAAGTATAACTTGGTTGTCTTTATATACCTACATGTCTATGGAGCTATTTTCTTTCAGAATGATATCGATTAATCATTCTTTTAAAGAATCAACCTGGACGATACCAAGTTTTAATAATATCTACTTTGAGGCATACAATAATGTGACACGTGTCATTATTTTGTTTGATTAAATCGCAAATAATATTTCAGGTCAACATTCAACTCATTTGATAGTTATTGTGTTTTGTTGTTAATTGGGGTTTTACTCTTCAAATTGTTATCATTGATAGGTTAAAAGAAGGAACATTCCTTTCCGCCATTTACAAGACAAAAATACAAAAAAAATTGTTTGACGCACATTTTATTTTCAAAAACAGGTAACTTTTGTAAGTTATCGCCAAAATACAAGGACAATATGCGAGATGAAATTGATAATTTGAAGATATTCATACTGATTGTAAATAAATCAGATTAAACATAATAGTGTGTATTTAGATTCATACTTAATCTAGTGGAACTTATATTTCTACCTACATATATTCGTTTTTCGTATTATATACCTTCACTAGTATAAAGATTTCATACTTTTCGTGCCAGATCCTAACTTGTTCTGTCTCTATTAACAATACCTTTTACATTTTTTCCTTTTATTATTAAATGACCAAATTTTCTTATTTTTGATACAATAGTGGTCTTACTTATTATAATGAGGTTTAGTATTATATTTAATCCCGAATCTTAATAAAAAAAAATATATAGCTAGACAAAACAGAGAAAAACTATTCTGAGTAGTTCGATCAAGGTTGTTGAAATATAAATAGCTTTCCACAAAAAGCTTTAGATGAGAAAAAAAAGAGGAAGCAAACAAAAGCATCCCCCTTCCATAAACGAGAAGTTGATAAAATTATTTACTTACAAAGTGATTTGTATGTTTCATTCACCGTAACAAGTCATCTGTGTCTAGTGCCAAGCAGTTACAGTCATATTTATACACCCTAGTTCTATTGTTATACTTCATTGTTTCTATTTTTGATAAAAAGTGGGAAAATTAAATATTGTTACGATTAACAATGGATTTTGACAACAGGGTGTGGCGTGCATGGTTTATTGCAAACCCCTGCTTCTACATCCGGAAAGCATTGTTGTTCATAACAATAGATTTTTTTTCAATACCGTGATCAGAAGTGTCTTCTAAAAGTGCTTAGTGCATTTAAAACATAGTTCAGGGCTCCAAATATTGAGAGAGAAAATTATTTGCCATCTAATTGAATTATAAATAACATATCATTTAAATACTCATTTGCCTGTAATATAATTTTCATTCTATACGGCATATTACTTTGTCTGCCGATTTACTGTTAATCACAATTTATAGCCAAACACAGTAAAGACACTTCATTATTACATTTATTTGACACATAAACAACAATACCTACCACTATAATTAATTTTGATGTAATGATTATTCGTTAAATAATCCAGAGATTACTAAAAATACTACCGAAAATTATTTAAAGAAATTAGTAACATAAATAGCATTTGTTGTCCAGACATTTCTAGATTTAGACATTTAAATTTCTAAAAGGGAAACTGTATACAAAAAAATACGACAAAAGAGACGATTCTTCATTCCTTAATGTTAAGTTTTTTTTTTTTGATAGCGGAGATCCTTTTGCATGTTTTGGCTCCATCGTACGAACTTTATAATTCAATTAAAAAAAACCAGCACAGACACCACTTTGTTATCTATGTTAAGACCTTGAAACAAACTTATTAGTAATGTTATCTTAATAATGTTACAATAAGATCTCTGAATATTGTTTACATTGGAACTAACATCGAAGTTTCCATCAACAAATTTAAACAAAACTTAATTCTGTCTTTTTTCAAATATTTCTTGTGCTGAATGAATTCACATTCACGTTTTTATAGATTGCATTATTTATAAATATGTAACATGCAACTGATTAATAACAATGTTTACTCCAAACGACCCTGCTTCATGTCGATATTTTTATTTTGGCATTGCACAAGAAATGTTTTTCTTTGACTGCTCGTAGAATTAAAACACCAAAATCAGAAGGATGTGTTTTACTTGATTTTACTCTCTGATGCATGATTTTTTTAAATCGTTTCTGGTTTGCGATTAAATAATTTAATGGTATGCACTGAATAAGGTTAAAATAATATTTTCACCAACATTGTCAGGAAATTAAATTTGATAAATCTCAAATAGATTAGTGTAAATTTAGATATGATTGCCACCAAAATGAAAGAGTAAAATACAAAAAAAATAAGAAACTGAGATAAAAGTGGCAAACATATAGAATAATGGAGAACTAAAACACAGATATTAGAGAACAATTAATTGACCATATAGATAAGAATAGAGAAATAATATCTAAAAATTTAAAGATGAACAATAAAGCCAACCTCCTATCCAGATAATCGATTATAAAATTGAGAATGGAAATGGGGAATGTGTCAAAGAGACAACAACCCGACCAAATAAAAAAACACAACAGCAGAAGGTCACCAACAGGTCTTCAATGTAGCGAGAATACTCTTACATGTCGTTCAGTACAAATAATTCTTATTTAGTCATGTAAGGAACATTGTCGGTAAATTGTAAATAAAATTTCACCCACTTATTTCCTATTTTTATGATAAGCGTTGCATTGATAAAATTTATTGTCATAAGACATTTCTTTCTTATTTCTGACTCAGAAAAAAAACAAACTACATCCATCCCCTTGAAGTTAAATGATTGCTCTCTTAGCTACCTTATATATTTATTTGAGCATTATAATACAGTCTTCGTTTTAATATTCAAACAGTGAAAGATAAAACTTATGATGCATTTGTTCTTCATAGAAGATAGTACGTGACACACATACTCGAAATATTATTTTAGCGTTGAAATTTATGACATTGTTTTCTTGAAAAAATTGTAACGTTGTTTGCGTTATTATGTACCAGACTTGATTGCTAGATAAGAAATACAGTCAAACCTGTATTAAGAGACAATTTAAAGGAGAGCAAAAGACAGGTGGTCTTTTTATACAGGTTGAATCTGTATTACAAATGTAGATGAACTACATAGAGATCTAAAATTTATGGTCTTAATTAACATGTGTTTGCTTAATTCAGGTGGTCCCTTAAGCAGGATTGATTGTATATAAAATGAAATAAAGTGTATTAAGTGGTAAGTTTCTTGTTACCATGTTCAGGGTGTTAAGTTCGAATATATTACGTTTGTAATTTTCTTTTTCTAAACTGTTGACCCAAGTTGTGCGAGTTCATGCCAGATTATATCTTTTAAGTTATATTCATTTTTGATAGAGAACATTTGCGTGTCCAGCCCTTTTTGATGAGGTCTTTGTTCTACTGATAATCGTGCTGATCTCTGGTAATGACGAAGTAAAATTAAGAAAAAGCAGAACTGTAGTTGGAGAGTTGTTTTTACTATCAAATTAGGATAAAATCACATAAAAAACGGCGGTAATTAGGTAGATGTCGTTTTATTTTCGATAATTTTATTACAGTAGTATTTGGCATTTGTTGATCCAATGAATTCAAAATGGCGGGTCCCTCCTTCGTTACGACTGTTAAATAATTCAGCCAGCAGCTGATATTTTCAATTATCATCTAGTCAACCTTTGTAACAAATTTCATGTTTGTATCACGATTTGCACAATTATTTCCATAATATCTCCCGCTACAACTGTGGATTTGACGGTTACTTTTAGCCAGTGAAAGAGATTGTAACATAAAAAAAATGCATTATAATTATTGAACTCTGTTTGATGTAAAAACTAAATTGTCTAGACTACAGCTAGATATGGACGATTTCGTTATAGAAAGTTGTGTCTCTGTGCTGACTGACCTATACACATCTTTTTTTTATTATCATTTTTTTTTTATTAGACGAATAGAAGACACAGGTCCACTTCAAATCTCATTTATTCATGTCGATCATCCCATAAAACAAATGTACCTAAAATGACACATCTCAAGAGGAGACCATGTAGACACGCGACTACAGTTCAAACGAAATGCTTAAGCTAACATAGTCTACTAGGCAAAATATGTTATAAAATTGTGAGTGGGTCGTATAAAACAGAAAAAAGAGCAAAAAGACATGTCTAAGGCAAAAAAAAAATATATTGATAAACAAAACAAACTTTTATTTACAAATAATAACAATATAACAAATAACCATAAGCGTAACTATGATTCACTTTACATATATCATGCATAGTTTATCAAAACAGTAATTGAACTTTAAATCACTAGACTCATATCCTTTTCCCTCGCAAATATCGAAGGTTTCCTAATTTACTAAACCAGCACCTTGAAAGTTTGATTTCATCCTGGTTGTCAATGTTGATGTATCTTTATTAGGCGCGGATGTTTCAACATTTAGTAAAGTAGGGGCCGGTGTTTCAACGGTTGACAAAACTGGCGGAGCTGGTGTTTCAATATTTTCTAATGTGGTTAAAGATGTCAAAATTTAAAGCATGTCTGAAAAAAATACGTTGGTTTACACAATTATATATTATGCACCTATTAGTAATGAAAGTTGTCTACAAACACTATATTGAAACAAATTTATTTTGTTTTTACAATAATGTTAATTGCAAGGTGTCAAAATATATTCAAACGATCTTGCATTCATGGTATTGATTCTCTCAAACATTTCATGCATATATAAGAATTTATTCGTTTAAAAAATTTTCGTTGGCATTTAACCTCAAAGATAAACATATTGAAGACTTATTGACGCGTCAAAACACACACTTGTCCTTCGACAAAGGTTTGTTTCATTTTATCAAAACTTGCATTAAGGCATTTGGTATCTAATAGATATATAAGAATAACTCACTATATTCACAAATACTGGAATATTGATAAACAAATCCACCACTGCATGGGTAACCATGCCATTTGTAGGAATCATCAACACGGATCTGAGCACAGACTTCCCAGTAACTCACTCCTTGACCATCTTTCCAGTAACCCCAGGTCATCTTTTCTCCTTTTAAAAAAAAGAAGATTCCATTTGATCAATTTTGATACAAGAAGCATAGTTAAAAAAAAACGTAGATAGAAATTCTATTTTTCGTGTCCTATATATATTTTATTTTTCGAATTTAATAATTCTCTTTATTGACTTTAAAGATTTCCTTTACAAATTGTGATTTGGATGGAGAGTTGTCACATTGACACTCCTATCGCATCTTCTTATAACTATATCTTTTAAAATTAGTTTAATATTTAACAGATCAGTCTTTAGCCAATTATGTTTTGAGTATTTTACTAATTTACCAAAATTTAGTGTTTGGTAATTCAAAACAAAAATACATGTACTGCTGAAGATTTTTATGACCGTGTAGTCAGTAAAGGGGGAAATGTACTAAGTAAAAACTGTGTTCTTATAAATGACGGTTGATCATAGTTGTCAATATAATGGAATCTGATGCGACTACCATGCAAGTGAGAGGATAGGCTAGCTTTAAACAATGTTATATCAATTTTCTAAATAAACAAATGTCTGTACCAAGTCAGGAATATTACAGTTGTTATCCATTCGTTTGATGTGTTTAAGATTTTGATTTTGCCCTTTGATAGGGATTTTCCTTCATGAATTTTCAGTATGTTTGTGATTTTTCTTTTCTTATATATATATATATTGATTATATCTACCTGTGACCCATTTCCATTCGCCTTCCTTGTATCCATCTGTTCCGCCAATCCAGACTCCATTTTTATCCCAACGAAGGTTTTTCAAAGCTTTCATTACAAACTGTTGCTTTTTTAGGTCTTTGATGACAGCTAAATCTCCGCCATGTTGTTGACAGTGTCTTCTCGCGTCGTTCCAGGAATATTCGTCGTGGACGATTACAAGGCATGTGTCAATGTAGGCAAACAAGTTTGAGCTTCGATGAAGATTTGGAGGACAACGTGTTAAATCATCTGTAATGATATATGAATGAAGAAAACATGACGGACAAATGCATACAAGATCTTCAAAATCCGAAGCCATCAATAGTTATACAGGCAAATAGTGAGAATATATATAGTAGCATACTTTTATAGTTAAACAAATTAGGTATACACCTCCATTGACCTTAAATACAAGACCACAAGACATCCCAAAACTTGCATACTGCCTAATATGAACAAACAACGTTGACTTTGTTAACCAATAGATGTCTCTCCATATTGCATTGTACCATAGTTTATGATTTCGTTTGCCCCGCATCGTTTTTTTCCTCCAATTTTTTTTTAAACTGGTCATTACGAAAAAGCACAATGATTCTGAAAGGTGTTTAAAACCCAATCAATTACTCAATTCATTCTGTAAAACATACATGCTGACCTTTGTTAAAGATGACATTTGTCTCTAAAAGTACGACTAAAAAGCATAAAAATAAAAGTACTTTTTTCCATATTTGAGTAATTCTAATTGTTCACATGTACATAACGAGGTCGTATTCTTTCATATACATTAAGGTGTATACCTAATCAACATCGAAATGTAGACAAACAATGACAGAGGGAATAACGGCATTTAAAAATATGTATACAATGACATTTGGAAAGGATGACTGTATGTGTCCGAATTATTTTAACTGTACATAACACAACAATCGATATCTTGATTTCTCGATCGTTAACTTATCGGTCATCGAATATCCACACATTGAACACGATGAATGCAAATGAATCATAGATAACATGACAAAAAATATTTAAGGCAGTTGTTTTAACCATAAATGAATATGAGCATTACATTTGCGCTCATTTGAGGATTACTTCATGCTACGTTTACGCTTTCTGGATATAGAATTCATTACACCGAAAAAGTAAATAGTTACGTTTTATTGTTCTTTAACGGTAATATATATATAAATATACACTTTTCTAACCAAGAATTGATATTTCATTCGGATTGAATCAATCAGTTAAATTCAGAACTGAAAAGCAACTGAAGTATTTCCTCCGAAGTGTGTGTATTTATACATCGATCAAACCAGTGCTGTGTTAAGTCAATTGGATTATTGATCTTTTATCAAATGAATAATATTTGGTGCTATTGCATACATATACTTTTCTCCTGTTTCGTTGCGAGTACAAATAAACTATATATTTTCTGACAAAATAATATTATATTGTGTTTATCCTGTGTTACTCACAACACTCGAAAATTTAGTTCTTAAAATCTAAATTTTTGTCTCTAATTTCTCAAAGAAATCGACATAGTTTAAAAAACGCTGACCTTGAAAAAGACCCCAAAATGATCTGGTTCGAAAACAGAAATATTCATATAACCGCTTGCTGAATATGGAAGTGGGGTAATAGGAGACTTAATTTGTACAGTACAAATAAAGCTGGACAATATTTGTATACTTGTTCCCACAAGAAAATAAATATACACACTATACACATCTGATCCATTTCTATTTCCCACTAGAAAGTAAATTCACACACCTGGCTCATTGCTATTTCTTACAAGAAAATAAATACACACACCTGAATCATTGTTATTTCCAACAAAAAAATAATATACACACCTGACTCATCGATATGCTTTCCCGGTATCTCCAAAGGTGAGTATTGGTTATCTAACACACTGATTCTCTGACGTAAATCTTGTATTGTGTTATTTATTGTATTCCATGCATTTGTTGTTTCGTTTAGTTCTTGTTCGAACTGTATGGTGACATTTCGCAAACCTTCAATTTCACACCAAAATGTCAGCTTAGTGTTTTCAAGTTCATGTTCCAACTGTTGTGTTCGATCTTTCAGAGAAGCAATATCCTGTTCGCTATTCATTAATCTAAGACGGAGATAATGCTTATTCTTTTCCATAACCTCAACTTCCTTCTTGATATCCGTTATGTCGTTCCTAGTAACTGCCGCAATGTCAGAACTTTGAGTTATTTGATCCACCAAACTGCCATTGCAGAAAAAGAATACGAAAGAGAATACATATAGCAAACACACGTTCATTTCATTAATTTTCACGTGT
Organism: Mytilus trossulus; assembly: GCF_036588685.1. NCBI lineage: Eukaryota > Metazoa > Mollusca > Bivalvia > Mytilida > Mytilidae > Mytilus > Mytilus trossulus. The sequence goes on along the minus strand of NC_086384.1, from coordinate 39,368,820 downwards.
CTTCTTTTATTGTAAATTCTAAAAAAAACTAAAACAAATGTCTTCTTTGAAACAACCCTTCTGAACACAACAACTAATAAAGAATAACTATTCAATATCGCAATTACACTCATATGTGACTCTATAATAGATTCAGGCAACAGTCATTTTTTTTATACCTGTAATACAGGTTTTTAATTCACTAACTTGTAAAATTATAAATTTTGCGTTACAACAAAGTTTTAAATGAGGCTTAAAACCTGTAAATTTCCGTCTTGCTAAATATCCCCCTTTTTCATTGTTATAAAAGGAATGTTCTGAAATATGATAAGAACTTAAAAAAAATCCCCCCCCCTATTCCAGTGAAATATAACTTGGCTGTCTTTATATACCTACATGTCTATGTAATTATTTTCTTTCAGAATGATACTTATACGTCATTCTTTTAAAGAATTAACCTGGACGATACCAAGTTTGAATACAGTTTACTTTAAGGCATAAAAAAATTGAAAAATCTCATTATTATGCTTGATAAAATGCAAATAACAGTTTAGTAAAACATTCAACTTATTTGATTGTTTTGTTGCCAATATTCTTCCAATTCCAGTCGTTTTTGATGGGTTAAAAGAATGCACATTCCTTACCGCCGTTTACACGACTAAAATACAAACAAAAACGAGTTTGAAATTTTAACTTCAGAAACGAGTGATGTTTTGTTAAGTTATCTCCTAAAAAAGGGACATAATGAGAGATGAATTGGATAATGGAAAATAATCATACTGCTTGTAAATTTTAAACAACCCAGATTAAACACCATTATGTGTATGATTTGTATTATCTTGGATATCATACTTCAACCTACAGATATTCGTTTTCGTATTACAAACCTGCTTCACACATGTTTCACAATTTCGTACTCTTCTTGACAGTTCATAACTTGCTACATCTCTACTTATACCTTTTATTCTAGCAAATAACTAAATATTCGTATTGCCTATACAATAATAGACTCGTATTTAATAACAATGATACTTAATCCAGATTCACAATTGTTCTGAATTGATCGTTAAAACTGTTGAAAATGTACATCATCTTTTCTGCGATGTAAATAATATCATTAAAAAAGGAATCAAACATAGCATCTACATTTACATTAGCATAAACTAAGTTAATATAATAAATTACTTACAAAGTGACTTGTATTCTTCATACACCATAGCAATTCATCTGTATTTAGTTTCAAGCAGTAACAGTTATGTTTATATATCCCAGTTCTATTGTTACGAAAACCAATGGATTTTGAAAAAAGGATGAGTAGCATGTTTTTTTGGAAACCCCTGCGTGTACATCCGGAAAGCATTGTTGTCAATAACAATAGATTGTTTTCAATATTTACGTATAGTTCTTAGTGCATTTCATATATAGTTCAGGTCTTCAAATTGTGAGAAAAAAAAGTTGCCATCTATTTTGAATTACAAAAAAATATTTAAATACTCATTTGCCTGAATATATATTTTTCATTTCATATGGCAATATCTTCAAACATATATCATGTACTTTCTAGATAAAAGTGAAATAACAAAAATACCGAACTCAGAGGAATTTTCAAAACTGAAATTCCGTAATCAAAAGGCCAAATAAAAAGTTTAAACACATTACAAGACATGTTGAAGAGATAATTGATTCGGCGATAAAGTGTACTGACAGGTAGTAGGTATTCCTATAGACATTATTTACGCTCCTTTGTCAGACGATTTACAATGAATCAAAATTCGTGACCAAACTCAGTAAAAGCACGTTATGCTACATTTGACTGACATGTTCAACACTATACCTACCATCATATTGATGTTATATGTTCGCTAAATAATCCACACATCACAAATATAGTACGGAAATTTACCTTAAACAAAAATAACTAAATAAATCTTACATGAACAGTAGTTGTTGTCCTTTTCTAAATTTAGACATTTCAATTTCAAAGGGGAATTTCCATAATAAAGTTCACAACAAAGGGGACGATTCTTCATTCCGTGATATAGATATAATGGATAAGCGTTAATTCTTGAAAAAGAAACCATGAGCCCGAAGGGCAAGAGGTTTGTTTCTTATGAATCAAGGCTAATCCATTGTATCTATAGCTTAAACTTTTGTGTAAATGTCTTTTCAAAATTAAATCCTATGCTTAATTACAACGTAAAGTAAGTGAGTTTAAATAAATAAAGGCAACAGTAGTATACCGCTGTTTGATAATTATGTAATCGCGTCAAACGATGCATTAAAATAAATTAAATATAACATTTAAATGGTTAAAACAATATATATATAACGTGACAACACATTTACTATTTCATTTTATCAGGCATCTGAATATAAACAGTTTTTACAAAATACGACATATTCGAACTTATTTCTAAAAATAATTAAAATGGAAATGGGGAATGTGTCAAAGGGACTAAAATTAAACTAAAACAATATAGCATATAAGAAGCTTAATTCTAGCCACATCACGATTTTCTAGCATAGGCATTTGCGAATAAACATTTGTTAAAAGATGGACGAAAGAAACCAAAGGGACAGTCAAACTCATAAATCTAAAACAAACTGAAAACGCCATGGCTAAAAATGAAAAAGACAAACAGAAAAACAATAGTACACATGACACAACATAGAAAACTAAAGAATAAACAACACGAACCCCACCAAAAACTAGGGGTGATCTCAGGTGCTCCGGAAGGGTAAGCAGATCCTGCTCCACATGTGGCACCCGTCGTGTTGCTTATGTGATTACAAATCCGGTAAATAGTCTAATTCGGTAGGTCACATTCATGAAAGGGAAGGGGATTGTGCATGTAGTTACGACGCAAGGAACATATCCGATATCATTTGTGAAACGGTTATTCCATAACGGTCAACCAACTCGTGGTGGCGTCCGTACAATTTACGAAGGGATGATTTCAACTTCACCATTTGGAACTCTTGGTTAAATAGCTTCCTTGTGAGCAGTAACCCTCTATCAAGAAAATCATGCTAGGAAATGCAAGCACGGGAATATCGTATCAGTTGGGAGATATATACCCCGTATGCAGGTGCTGCTGGAATGTTGCTACTTAGAAATGGAAAGTTCACAATTGGAAAGCTGAAATCATCTCTTTTGTCGTAAAGTTTTGTTTTCAACCGACCCTCATTGTCAATTTCTAGATGTAAGTCAAGATATGAAGCCGACTAAACGGTATCTGTAGTATCCTTTATCTCCAATTCGATGGGATAGATGCGTTCCACATAGTCACTAAATTTTGAATTGTCTAGTGAAAGAACGTCATCTATATAGCGGAAAGTAGAGTTAAAGGATATTGCTAACGTTTTATCTTTCTTCCTAAGAAGTTCCTGCATGAAGTCAGCCTCATAATAATAAAGAAACAAGTCGGCAACTAGGGGGGCATAGTTTGTTCCCATTGGGATGCCGACAGTCTGTTGAAAAACACGTCCTCCAAACGTAACATATATATTGTCAATCAAGAAATCAAGCATCTTGATAATATCGGTTTCAGAGAAATTTTTGTTTGAATCAGAGTGATTCTTTACAAAGTAAGATGTATCTCTCCCTAAGACAATATACTTGTATCTAAGTTGGCCATTCTTTTTTATGAAGCAAAGTAATACCAACTCTTTCAATTTGTCTTTTTGTTTGGAATGTGGAATACTTGTGTAAAGAGCAGAAAAGTCAAATGTTTTAATATTGTTACAAGATGAAAGAGAGTTAGATTGTATACGTACTCTAAAAGATCTTTGGAATTTTTAGGTATCCACATCTGATTCACGCCACCTCTAGAATAGGCAGTTTCACAATAACTTTGAAGTCCGTCTTTGATTGCTGATAAAATAGATGTTTATAATTTAGAAAGAGGAAAACCCAGCAGTATACCGTTGTGTGTAAGGACACTTATGTAGTTTAGGTATCCAATACAGTGATGGAAGATCCAGTTCTTCATCTTTGGTTGAAATACCAAAGGAACAAAGAACAGACCTATGATTATTCAGGATTTCCTCTTTGGTAAGTGTCGTGAGGGTATATGTTGAGTTTCCAAGTGAATTGTCTATACCTAATTCGTTTATCAAGCAATTAATGTAATTACTTTTACAGACCAAAAGGATGTTATTTGGGGCTTTGTCTGCGGGGACAACAACATATTTATCATGGAGGTCGGATAGGTGTTTAGCAACATTAGGGTCTTTAAAGATTGACGTAGCATGGGCAAATTATGTAGTTATAACAAATGAAATCATACTATATTAGTTAATAAAACAAAAATGGACTTATAGTATGTAATCATTTTCGTTTCAAACATGTGGAACAGCCAACAATAATCCGATAATTAACGATCGAACTCGCTTTTATTACACAAAATATCTACAATAATATACAAAATAAGAAAAAACTCAGGAAAACTAGAGAATAGAGACAACAAAGTGAATACAGGGATTCGAAACTAGCCCGACAAGTTCTTGCCTTTAACTCTTTGGTCTTAACCATTAAATCCTAGCTTTCTTTGTTCTACTAGTGGTGACCCGAGTCGGATCTTCCATAACATATCACCCCAGCTTGAGTTTCTTTGTTTTGCATGCTTTCCTTCGTTTTTTTTAAATTTTGGCGGAAATGCCTTATCCACAGTAAATTTTAGACTTAATTTTTATTGAGAAAAGACACACTTTCAACATTAAGGTAGAAAAAAAAAGGTCTATGGGATTCGAACTCAAAACATTTAGCATATCAACCCACGACACATACCCCTACACCAGGACGACTGGGTACCAACTATCAGTAATCTAATATATTTTTAAAAGTTGGGTGAGTTGGTAGACCTTTATTCAGTAGGATTTGAAGCCTTATTTATATAAGTCGAGTTGTCAGAGCTGTCAGATGTGGGGCGATTGGCCAGTGGGGTGGGTTTACATAGTTTCATATCTAAACATCGTGTTCGGGGGTCATAAAGGGTACATATTATATAGTAATATATAAAGCATATTATAAAGGTTGTGTGACGTTCTAATCTAGATTTTTATGAATTGTAAATGGTTTTTCGTCTAATCTAAAACAGCTTGGACGTATAATAGTTATCCCATTTAGACGTGCTGTGTCAGTGAAAGGTCACCTCTGGACTCGGGCCATCGGGGTAATCTTACACTTACACCCCAGTTCTATTGTTATACTTCATAGTTTCTATTTTGAAACAAGGGTAAATTGAATAGATCTATTGTTACGTTAAACAATGGACTTTGACAACAGAGTGTGAAGAGCGGGGTTTCTGGAAACCCCTGCTTCTACACCCCGAAAACAAAGTCCATTGTAATTCGTAACAATAGAACTGAATATTCTTTAAATAGCATGAACATATTTAGGAAATTACTTACAGTGTTCACTACAAATTGTTTCAAGATATTAAAAGAACACACATTGAGGAAATCCAATAGCAAAAACATAAGCATCCATTCTGAATACAAAAATATGTTTTTAATTACTTCTTTGGTGAAAGGTAAATAGGGGGTTAACACCCTGACCCCCCCCCCCCCAGGTTATCCAGTGACCGATCCGGGATGGGGTTCCGCGGGTTGTCTTTTATTTAAAAGATCAATACATTTGAATGGTCGAAACCACCTCTTTTCTCCTTAGTTGGGAACCCCGGGCTGGACCATCCCCTGGCCCCTAAAAAGGGATAAATATCATATCGGTTCCTTTGTACAATGTATGTTGAGAGGCGATTTGGTGTCACAATATCTCAGTAGCATGAGTTTGAATCCCGGCGAAAGAAGAACAAAATATTTGCAAAAGCAAATTTCAAATCTAACATTGTTGGCCTGGTTTTTGACGAGTTGTATATACAGCAATGTACACAACCATGTATCACCATCACTGCTGGTGATCCGATGAATAAATCTGTTGTAGAGTTGTCACTGGTTCAGACATTATTGTTCCTAAGCATCTGTTACATCTAGATTTGAAGATGAGAAAATAAATATGGGGAGGCACATAGAAAACATACAACGATTGAAATTGGTGACCATGGGAATACCTATTTATCCAGTGATTTTTCCGGATATGAATCTACCTAGGTATGTATGCAGCTCAGGTTATCCTCATAACAGCAACTGACAACACCATGGTCAATATGAAAAAAAACATAATGGACAGAAAATGAAAA